>NC_092228.1:18536392-18823892 GCF_036320965.1 Panulirus ornatus
ATATATATATATATATATATATATATATATATATATATATATATATATATATACCTATACATTTCAACGTATACATATACAGACATATACATATATACACATGTACATAATTCATACTTGCTGCCTTTATTCATTCCCGATCACACCAGCCCGTGATAATAATTTTATGAAGGGGTAATGGTAATTCAGCAGGAGTTCAGATAACACATCACAACTTTACAATACACGTTTCACGGAGGAAATCCGCCTAGTCAGGTGTAAACATTTCAGTTTCAAATCCCAACACCAACACACCGGCCGTATGTGCTTGTACTGGGATTGGAAACTTTGTGAAATGTTTATACGTGATGAGGTGGATTTCCTTCCGTGAAGCACGTTGTGTATTGTCGTTTCAATAAATCATCTCAATTCCTACGGAAGTGCAATCACCACCTCATAAAATCATCACGAACTAGTGTGATCGTATATAATAATATATATATATATATATATATATATATATATAGTAAGAACACAAAAAGGCGACATGAACATACCCAGCTTCCTCACGGTACTCTCAAAGACATCTGACGTTCTAAATATATACACCAATCTGCTCCAACCTGAAAGCCCTGGCCCTTATTTATCTATTAATCTTAAATGAACCACGACTCTCTCACGACTTTTGGGAGGCATATCCAGCCGTTTCCAACAGCTCGGTCGACTAAACACCTCATCCACCAGCGGCCTGGGTCCAGCCCGAGCTGTGGGGGTGATAACACCCTCGAAGACTCTACGGGGTTTCCAAGAGGTATGGGGCGACATTCCTCATGAACTACGACTTAAGGGAGGGACATCCAAATGCTGTTGCCCCTCATGAACCACAATTCTAGAGAGGGTACAACTAAGGGGGTGGCGGCTTTCCAACTCCCTTTCCTCGGCAACTCTTCCTTCAAGAGTGAAAGTACATTCAACAAACATAAACTAAGCTAATATACCAGACCTTAAAACACTTGCGCGCTTACTAAAGCACAGTTGATAGCCAAACTCGCCATGCAAAGCGTCTCGCTTAAAACGTAAAAAAAGAAAAATATAACGTTATTTGCGATCTGATATCAAACTCGTATAAATATTAACGCCACTACCAGAAAACGGTAACGAAATGAGGATTTATTCTTTTCAAAACCTCTCGAATTAGCCTACCATCTTGCCACCAAACCTTGGGTGGCGCACACCGGCAGGCCTGGACCGCCACCGGGGGCTGACGGACGCTTCTCGAAACTCATGGTTTCATGGCGTCACGACGCGCAACTCATCCTATAACCTTATCGTTGCTCAAGCACTCAACAGCGAGGACAAGCAGCCTCCTGCCAATAAGCAGTGATCAACACCACTGAGCGACAAAGACAGAGTAAAAAGAAATACTCAAAATGATCTTTGTGAAGCCAAGGGCATGGGAGGGAAACAGAATCAAGTCAGGCCACATGCAATCACGTGGGCAAGACAGTACAGGCACTGGACAACTTGGGTGTGTAGGATGACATATATAACTATAAAGATGAATCTTAACGACAGTGCAGAGGTGGACTTGAGGTCGACGGTGTAAACATCCGCTTCAGTCTCAACGTACTGTCTACAGCGTCTGAGTAAACAAAAGTGTCAGAAACACGCGTGCCCCTTGAACCTGAAGCAACTTACGTTACTCTTCCTTCAGGACCATACCATCAAGCAACTTTCCAGTCACATACAACACTGTACAGAGGAAACAGTAAAAAACAAATACAAGGAAAACAGTAAAAAAAAAAAATGCTTATCTAATCTAAAAATATTCAACATTGGAAAAAGAAAAATCAACAGAGCTTCTACTACATCACAAGACGTACAA
Organism: Panulirus ornatus; assembly: GCF_036320965.1. Taxonomy (NCBI): domain Eukaryota; kingdom Metazoa; phylum Arthropoda; class Malacostraca; order Decapoda; family Palinuridae; genus Panulirus; species Panulirus ornatus. Next base: position 18,538,257 of record NC_092228.1, read on the forward strand.
GGATGAGAGATATCAAACTGTATAGGAAAAAGCACCCGACTCAACCCTATGGAGTCTCCGTATGTACTTACAGAAGACTATGTTTTCTGTGAGATCATCAAAACAGGAAGAGATTTCTAAGGCTGAAATCAATACCATCACAAGGGGCAGCGAGCCCCCCCCCCCCCCCCAGCGATAAACAACAACAGAAGCGGGCGGGGGGAACTGCCACAGAAATATACACAACTGTAAGAGTCTTTCCGTATCAGGTTTGTTGGTACAACCAAGGGTGAGGGCAGCGTGGTCAGCACACCTTCATGACAACGGCCTATCGATACCATCATCAGGTTCACCACCAGCCTTTCCATTAACCTTGAATTTATAGGTCTTAACTTGGTTCATGGGGGACGCGCCATAATGATAAAACACTCTCCTCTCCGTCATCATAATGAAAGTTAAACTTATCCTTTTTTCTTTTCGTATTAAACACACACACACACACACACAATGGGCCTCCGTGATACAGTGGTTAGCGTTAGCAACAATGAAACAGCGCGGGCCAGCCCGGGTCGGACCCACATGCATTCGAATCCTGGGTATGGCAGTCGGTCTGCACCTAACCCAGGCGTTTATCCTCCCGCTTGGAGCGGGTCTATAAATGGGTACCTAACTTATGTGTGTGTGTGTGTGTGTGTGTGTGTGTGTGTGTGTGTGTGTGTGTGTGTGTGTGTGTGTGTGTGTCATATTCTAGTGAGTTCCCCATGTGCGGCAGCATACAGTACAGTAAAACAGCCAGCAGCGGATGTAGAGCTGAGAAATGAAACAAAGTGCACCTAAGGCACGACGGTATGACACTGAGTATGACGATATGACAGCACGACAGTACGCCTTGAGCACGACGGTATGACACCAGGCACGACAGTACGTCTTGAGCACGACGGTATGACACCAGGCACGACAGTACGCCTTGAGCACGACGGTATGACACCAGGCACGACAGTACGTCTTGAGCACGACGGTATGACACCAGGCACGACAGTACGCCTTAAGCACGACGGTATGACAGCACGACAGTACGCCTTGAGCACGACGGTATGACACCAGGCACGACAGTACGCCTTGAGCACGACGGTATGACACCAGGTGATACAGTACGCCTTGAGCACGACATCATGACCCTTGAGGAGGACTGTATGCGCGCCCTTCCAAACATTATAACTCGTAAGCACGAGGGTGTAACCCTTAGGTTTGACTGCGTGACCTTTTGACAAGACCCTCGGGGATAAGGTCAAAAGGTCAAGAGGTTACCACCCTTCATTCAGCCAGCACTTTGCCACACCTTTTATTTCAAATTATTATTGTTGGCATCATTGTATAAATATTACTTTTAGTTGCAGTAGTAGTAGTAGTAGTTGTGGTATAATCATTATTATTATTATTATTATTATTATTATTATTATTATTATTATTATCATTATTATCATAATACATATAGGCAAATTTTTAAAACAAGTGCCATAACCTTTGTAAAATACTTGTCTGCTCCCACAGTCAAGGCCTTTCACCCACCAGACCTGGTCTGGCTAAAGTCACACTCGTCCAAACCTTCACCAGCGGAACCCCACCAAGGAGGCGAGTGGCCCGGCACCAACCACCACGACTGTGGGATGAGCTAAGTAAGCTCCTCAAGGCCAGCATGACCGCCATCTCGCGCACCTGAAGAGCCCCTTGAGCACTCTAAAGGTGATACGGTCGTGCTCTGGGATCGTACCGCCTCGCTCGGAAGACCGTGCCTTCGGTACAGCCAGGTTGGTACCAGTCGCGCCCAACGGATCCGGGTCAATCAACAAGATACCTCCAGTCTTGCTCCTCCTCCCCCCCAAGGTTCTACGCCTCTTCACAGCCGGTGGGACTGGCAGAACGCCTCAAGGTACAGAACCGACTCCAAAAATATACGACGAACATCGAGTATAACACGTAACTCAAGACACAAAATGGACCCAAGATAAGCTACTGACACCTCACTGCTACACACAATGAACCCAAGAAAGGCAATTTGATTCCAAGGCGCACGAGGAACCTCAGGGATGAAAAAAACAAAATGAAAACAGTATAAAAGACGAACCCCAAGACCAACAGAAAACAATCCCAACACTTAGGTACACAAATGACTCCACGAGGAAACTCTACAATACATAACCATCTCGAATACCAGTTGCAAGATACACCAAGTGACTCCCAACATACACAGTGAACCAAAGACACACAACCGACTCCAACGTATTACGTGAATCTCAAAATACACGTCTCCGACGGAGACAATGAACTTAATGAATCACAAGTTACACGACTGACTCATACAACCACAACCCATAATTTACTCAAATTACTCGATGAGTCCAAGATCCTTAAAAACACTCCAAATCTCCCCCCAACCCCCCCCCCCCCAAAAAAAAGGCCAAAGATGCACAACTATCACTATGGAAGATGTACCCACAACAAGGTACACCAAACGATGGAACTCGAAATTGAAATTCTAAGATGCACAAGAACACAAGGTACACCACTACTGAAGAGATAAGCAAATAACTGCCTCCAAAATACACAATCAAATCTCACAAATGACTTTAAAGGCAAGCGACGAATTCAAAATGAAGACTGCAAAATTCAGGATGAACTCCAAGATACACATTGTAACTACAATAAGATCAACAAATGTGTGACAGACGATGACCAGACTCCATGCGAGGCAAGGCACTTCATCAATGCCTTTCTTAACCTCACCTTATCGTTCAGTCTACCTCTCTCCCTTTCCTAGAATACAATCAGACCAAGTCTCATACGTCTAGCGCCTGTCACGGAGGCAAAAGTGTTTTGTTGTGGCCACACCTACACACAATAGGCTCTTGTACTTCCATAATAGGTGTAGTGTAGCGTTATCTCGGGGCAGGACGCTCGGTACGTGCTGGAGAAGAACGTCAAGTGGCAAGACGTGAGGGTAGAGGCTGTCTGACTCACCCACCAGCTCATATCCCTCCTACCTCACCTGGTCTACCTCCCCCTTAGCAACCCACACCATGTATTCCCCCTACAATTATATAACACTTCTTTTAATACTGTGGCCTCCAACTGTCGAGGACTTGTAATGTGTGCAGCCTGCCATGGCATGTGGCCGGAGAGAGACTGCCATCATATGATGAGTTAATTCTGACGTGCCATCCACTCTACTACAAACATGGCTGACTTCTGGGAATATTAACTCCGCACGTCAAGTGGCAATGACTACTAATGGTCACTCCCGCCACCAGTATAAAGATATCTACATATATATATATATATATATATATATATATATATATATATATATATATATATATATATATATATATATATACATATATTGGAAAGGATCACAATTTTGCGCGTGATCAAGATATTCCTATGAGTCCACTTGGAAAATGAAACACGTTAAGTTCCCAAGTGCACTTCCGTGTAATAATCACATCATCAGGGGAGACACAAGAGAGAAATATAAGCCAGTTGATATACATCGAAGAGACGAATGGCGTCCTAGCTTCGTCTCTTAGATGTATATCAACTGACTTATATTTCTCTCTTGTGTTTCCCCTGATGACGTGATTATTACACGAAATTGCACTTGGGAACTTATCCTGTTTCATTTTCCTAGTGGACTCATAGGAATATATATATATATATATATATATATATATATATATATATATATATATATATATATATATAATAATATATATATATATATATATATATATATATATATATATATATATATATTTATATATATATATACATATATATATATATATATTCACTAGTAAATCAATCGACACAATTTCACTGATGCGCACACCCCAGCATCGATGAACCCGGGCCACTGAGGGCGGGAGGCGGACGTGGTGGTACCATTAAACAACGATGAGCTAAAACCTATCCTTCGTCAATACAGGTATAGGGCAGGCCGCGCACAGTGGTGCAGGCCGCGCACACCACTGAAACTTGAAGTTTGTATCCACTTCTTCGTTTTTGTTTTGCATCCAGTCGGTAACACCTAACATATGAAACGATGTAATGTATGTACTGAAATACGATTTGTAACAGCTTTATGTAACGTCAGCCCACTAGGGTCTGAGTAAGGCCCTTTGTAACCTCTGTAATCCTTTGGCGCTGCCGCTCACAGGGTGAGCATGGGGTGCACAATAAATATGCTGGGGACATCGGGACAAAACCACATCATCAAAGTCCTGAGGACGATACAATGCAACACATGAGCATCTCGATCATGTCCATACATGAGAACAATTTCAATGGCTGTGTGAGTTCGAGAATCGAAACCGGGCAGTGCAATCCACCACTCTCGGTGGCCAGGACTGGATTTGCAAGAATGCAATGATGAAACTCCTTCCACTGACTTACACGTGAAAATTCCCTTTTTCACCAGCGGCACGTACCCCGCATCCATACCACACCGTAGGGTATACTAAAGCATCGGACATACCCATCTTTGCCATCACACAACCAGGTACCCCCTCTGCCCACACATGACTCAAGAACATGAGTCCCCTCCCCTCAACCATCCTGTGACATAGTTCAGCTTCCACGATTCCGTCAGGTGCCATGTCCACTCCTAAATATCCAAAACACTCCACTTCAAACTCGCACTCCAACAAACACGTCTCTCTCTCTCTCTCTCCCCTTTACTTTTATCAACACTTAACTCTCGACTTTCTCTTTTCACACGAGCTCCCAGTCTCAGAAACTAGATTCTGCAGTTTCTCTCTTTCGATCTACTATCGGAGAAGCGTCACCAGTCAACAAGAACTGACTCAACCACTGGGTGTTCCCATCTCAAGCACACTGCATATTTGCCGCCTCTCTCCAAGACCCTCTCCTCACGTTTACCTCCCTCACCACACCATCCACCGACAGCTGTGGTGGCTTCACACACCCTTGACGTAGACTCAACCCGGAACAACCCACCCTCCTCTTTTCCTATGTGCACACACGCCTCAACTCTCATACCGCTTCTAGTGGCTTTCTTCAGATCCTGTATATTGGTATCTTCTTACAGGAAGCATCTTCATCAACCACATCATACACTCTCTCCGAATCTAAGCCATATGCAAATCCTTCTCTTTCTCCAAAATATTCCTCACGTACATTCTTCGAGGCTAACACCTGACCGACATATCCTCTACCACCGCTGAAGCCACTCATTCCTCCTCATAAGATCCTCTAAGCATGCCACCATCCTCTCAATCACCACTCTCCCACACAACTTGATGACACTCAACTACCCTGAACCGCTTTAATTAGATCATACAATTCTGTCTCCCTTACCACTGCACAATGGCACTAACAGAAACACCACCACTCCTCAGACACCCGACCCTGAACCAACCATACACTGAACCTAACAACTAACCAATCCAAAACACTCTCACACTCTTCCTTGATACATTTAACTGTGGACACTCTAACTGCTTTGCCACACTTCATCTTAATCAAGGTTTTCACCACCACCACTTTTTTTTTCTTTAACCAACTACTTGTCATAGCTCCCTTACTTCCCATCCTCCACATCCCAAACACCCCACATATTCATCTCTTAACATCCAACACACTCAACAGCACCTCACATTACTCTTCATTTCCTCTTCTTTGCCTGTTACCACTTCACCATCTGTGCCCTTCACTAATGCTCACTTTGTTTTCCTTTCTCCTTCAACAAGTCATCTTCAAATTTTCTTGTTCTCTCTAATGTTTGTCAATATTCGGGTCCTAATTCTCATTAATCTTCTTTTCCTCTTTTTTCAGCCCTTGCACCTTCCTCTGAACCTGCTGCCACTTAGCTTTGTACGTCTCCCAGTCACTCGCACTCCATCCTTGCAGGTACCGCCCTTACAACTCTATTTTCTCTCACTACCAACTTCCTCATACTAACCCTATCTCACATGGCCACAACCCACCTACCGCTTGCCACCCACATTTAAGCACTGCTTCCTTAAATACCTCGTACTTCTCGCGCATTACCCTACATTCGTTTACTCTAATCTTTTTCCACACTGTATCCAATTTTTCCTCACCCAAACCTCTTTTCAAGGCTCAATGTCACCATTCACTTCCCCGCCCATATCACTTCCTTTTCCTAAAGCTTCTACAAACATTCATCCTCGCCTCCACCAAGAGGTGATCAGACATCTCTCGAGCATGTCTACCACTTAAAGGCATAATCCACTAACGCCTGCCTCCAATTAACCCCATTCATCCACGCAAACCTGTACAAATCCCTCGGTGTACGCAATGAATGACCAATCACCTGTCTCTTTTCAGCATACAGCTCCACAAGCCGCCCGACACTTTTCATGCACGCTGGGTAAACCCATACCTCCAATCATAACTTCCATGACAACGCAACACTCTCGTATTCAAATGCCCTATCACTATTACTTGATCCCTCACAACAAAATGGCTGATGCATTTTCACTCACCTCCTCCCAAAACACACGCCTCTCCCTCCCAGGTGCATTACTGCTAACAATCACACCACTCGTAACCCACTTTAATTTTCACCTAAATTAGTCTGGGAGTCACTTCTTCACATTCCTCTCTGCATTCCCACAACTCCTTCAGAAATGCAGTCCCCTTCCTCGCCCCAACTTCACCCTTCGTACACTCCCACATACCAACCTTACTCTTTTCATCTTATGGGCATGGCAGAAAAGAATACCACGCTTGTATTCCCTGCGTGTCATGGAAGAATACTACGCTTGTATTCCCTGCATGTCATGGAAGAACACTACGCTTGTATTCTCTGCGTCGTGGAATACTACGCTTGTATTCTCTGCGTGTCATGGAAGAATACTACGCTTGTATTCTCTGCGTCATGGAATACTACGCTTGTATTCCCTGCGTGTCATGGAAGAATACTACGCTTGTATTCCCTGCGTGTCATGGAAGAATACTACGCTTGTATTCCCTGCGTGTCATGGAAGAATACTACGCTTGTATTCCCTGCGTGTCATGGAAGAATACTACGCTTGTATTCCCTGCGTGTCATGGAATACTACGCTTGTATTCCCTGCGTGTCATGGAAGAATACTAAGCTTGTATTCCTGCGTCATGGAAGATACTACGCTTGTATTCCCTGCGTGTCATGGAAGAATACTACGCTTGTATTCCCTGCGTGTCATGGAAGAATACCACGCTTGTATTCCCTGCGTGTCATGGAAGAATACCACGCTTGTATTCCCTGCGTGTCATGGAAGAATACTACGCTTGTATTCCCTGCGTGTCATGGAAGAATACTACGCTTGTATTCCCTGCGTGTCATGGAAGAATACTACGCTTGTATTCCCTGCGTGTCATGGAAGAATACTACGCTTGTATTCCGTGCGTGTCATGGAAGAATACTACGCTTGTATTCCCTGCGTGTCATGGAAGAATACTACGCTTGTATTCCCTGCGTGTCATGGAAGAATACTACGCTTGTATTCCCTGCGTGTCATGGAAGAATACTACGCTTGTATTCCCTGCGTGACATGGAAGAATACTACGCTTGTATTCCCTGCGTGTCATGGAAGAATACTACGCTTGTATTCCCTGCGGGTCATGGAAGGTGACTAAGCGGAGTGCTAATCCTCCACGAAAGCGAGAGAGAGAGAGAGAGAGAGAGAGAGAGAGAGAGAGAGAGAGAGAGAGAGAGAGAGAGAGAGAGAGAATGGTACAAGTCCACATCATACACTGTTCCCTTAGCCTACCACATTCCACTCACATTACAACCACAAAATGTGATCCCTGAGTAAATGCCCCACAGTGTAAGCCATGCGGTGTAAGGTACCATATAAACACACACACACACACACACACACACACACACACGATAGCATTACGTAACAGACCACCACCACCACCACCAAGCGAAGGCCACTCGGTCTCAGGTCTTACGAGGTTTTGTCAATACCTGCTAGATAAGTGACGCACTTAATGTTCTACTCCGGTGCCTGGACTACGAAAGTCCATGTGCCTAATTAACGTTACTGACTGCATCCACTGCGGGATGCTAATTAACGCACTGCTACACTCTCTACATAAAGCCATGCAAACCTAACTGGTGTGACTTGCCACATATCCTGCTCTCCTGTCGACCGGTCATGTGTGCTGACCCTAACCATGTGTTGTGCACTAGAAGTCTTGAATGGTCAGGGCCCTCAGCATTCCTCGGTCCCTTGCCCATGTGCAGATCTATAACCCATCCATGTGTTTGTCTCTATGTAACCAAACCATAAGGGTTTTGTCTCTATGTAACCAAACCATAAGGGTTTTGTCTATGTAACCAAACCGTAAGGGTTATGTCTATGTAACCAAACCATAAGGGTTTTATCTCTATGTAACCAAACCATAAGGGTTTTGTCTATGTAACCAAACCATAAGGGCTTTGTCTCTATGTAACCAAACCGTAAGGGTTATGTCTATGTAACCAAACCATAAGGGTTTTGTCTATGTAATCAAACCATAAGGGTTCTGTCTATGTAATCAAACCATAAGGGTTTTGTCTATGTAACCAAACCATAAGGGTTATGTCTCTATGTAATCAAAACATAAGGGGTTTGTCTATATGTAAACAAACCATAAGGGTTTTGTCTCTATGTAACCAAACCATAAGAATGTTGTCTATGTAACCAAAACATAAGGGTTTTGTCTCAATGTAACCAAACATAAGGGTTTTGTCTCTATGTAACCAAACCATAAGAGTTATGTCTATGTAACCAAACCATAAGGGTTATGTCTATGTAACCAAACCATAAGGGTTTTGTCTCCATGTAACCAAACCATAAGGGTTTTGTCTCCATGTAACCAAACCATAAGGGTTTTGTCTCTATGTAACCAAACCATAAGGGTTTTGTCTCTATGACCAAACCATAAGGGTTTTGTCTCTATGTAACCAAACCATAAGGGTTTTGTCTCAATGTAACCAAACCATAAGGGTTATGTCTCTATGTAACCAAACCATAAGGGTTTTGTCTCTATGACCAAACCATAAGGGTTTTGTCTCTATGTTACCAAACCATAAGGGTTTTGTCTCTATGTAACCAAAACGTAAGGGTTTTGTCTATGTAACCAAACCATAAGGGTTTTGTCTCTATATAACCAAACCATAAGGGTTTTGTTTCTATGTAACCACACCATAAGGGTTTTGTCTATGTAACCAAAACATAAGGGTTTTGTCTGTATAACCAAACCGTAAGGGTTTTGTCTCTATATAACCAAAACATAAGGGTTTTGTCTCTATGTAACCAGACCATAAGGTTTTGTCTCTATATAACCAAACCATAATGGTTCTGTCTCTATGTAACCAAACCATAAGGGTTTTGTCTCTATGTAACCACACCATAAAGGTTTTGTCTATGTAACCAAACCATAAGGGTTTTGTCTATGTAACCAAACCATAAGGGTTTTGTCTCTATGTAATCAAACTATAAGGGTTTTATCTCTATAACAAAACCGTAAGGGTTTTGTCTCTATGTAACCACACCATAAGGGTTTTGTCTATGTAACCACACCATAAGGGTTTTGTCTATGTAACCAAACCATACGGGTTTTGTCTCTATATAACCAAAACATAAGGGTTTTGTCTCTATGTAACCACACCATAAGGGTTTTGTCTCTATATAACCAAACCATAAGGGTTTTGTCACTATGTAACCAAACCATAAGGGTTTTGTCTCTATGTAACCACACCATAAGGGTTTTGTCTATGTAACCAAACCATAAGGGCTTTGTCTCTATGTAACCAAACTATAAGGGTTTTTTCTCTATGTAATCAAACCATAAGGGTTTTGTCTCTATGTAACCAAACCATAAGGGTTTTGTCTCTAAGTAATCAAACCATAAGGGTTTTGTCTCTATGTAATCAAACCATAAGGGTTTTGTCTCTATGTAACCAAACCATAAGGGTTTTGTCTATGTAACCAAACCATAAGGGTTTTGTCTCTATGTAATCAAAACATAAGGGTTTTGTCTCTATGTAATCAAACCATAAGGGTTTTGTCTATGTAACCAAACCATAAGGGTTTTGTCTATATGTAACCAAACCATAAGGGTTTTGTCTATGTAACCAAACCATAAGGGTTTTGTCTCTATGAAACCATAACATATGGGTTTTGTCTATGTAACCAAAACATAAGGGTTTTGTCTCTATGTAACCAAACCATAAGGGTTATGTCTCTATGTAACCAAGCCATAAGGGTTTTGTCTATGTAACCAAACCATAAGGGTTTTGTCTATGTAACCAAACCATAAGGGTTTTGTTTATGTAACCAAACCATAAGGGTTTTGTCTCTATGTAACCAAACCATAAGGGTTTTGTTTATGTAACCAAACCATAAGGGTTTTGTCTCTATGACCAAACCATAAGGGTTTTGTCTCTATGTAACCAAACCATAAGGGTTTTGTCTCTATGTAACCAAACCATAAGGGTTTTGTCTCTATGTAACAAAACCATAAGGGTTTTGTCTCTATGTAACCAAACCATAAGGATTTTGTCTCAATGAAACCATAACATATGAGTTTTGTCTATGTAACCAAAACATAAGGGTTTTGTCTCTATGTAACCAAACCATAAGGGTTATGTCTCTATGTAACCAAGCCATAAGGGTTTTGTCTATGTAACCAAACCATAAGGGTTTTGTTTATGTAACCAAACCATAAGGGTTTTGTCTCTATGTAACCAAACCATAAGGGTTTTGTCTATGTAACCAAACCATAAGGGTTTTGTCTCTATGTAACCAAACCATAAGGGTTTTGTCTCTATGTAACCAAACCATAAGGGTTTTGTCTATGTAACCAAACCATAAGGGTTTTGTCTCTATGTAACCAAACCATAAGGGTTTTGTCTCTATGTAACCAAACCATAAGGGTTATGTCTCTATGTAACCAAGCCATAAGGGTTTTGTCTATGTAACCAAACCATAAGGGTTTTGTTTATGTAACCAAACCATAAGGGTTTTGTCTCTATGTAACCAAACCATAAGGGTTTTGTCTATGTAACCAAACCATAAGGGTTTTGTCTCTATGTAACGAAACCATAAGGGTTTTGTCTCTATATAACCAAACCATAAGGGTTTTGTCTATGTAACCAAACCATAAGGGTTTTGTCTCTATGTAACCAAACCATAAGGGTTTTGTCTCTATGTAACCAAACCATAAGGGTTTTGTCGCTATGTAACCAAACCATAAGGCTATCATTGAACCTCCGCATTTGCAAATCACAACTGTATATTATGTACACACTGTGCTCAGCGACTCCACGAGTAACGTAAGTCGTGTCTGTGGTCTGAAGGTTCACCCTTCGCCCACCTCCGTAACGTGCCTCGTGGGAACCTATATTTCCTTACCCCTGTACACTCAAAACGTCTTCAGTGTCTGCAATGTGTTGCCCAATCCGTGCCGCCGCACGCGTGGCGTGGTCCAACGAGAGATCAAGCCAGCTAACTAATTCACGAACTTGTTCATAATGAAACTAAATAAAAAAAAAAGATTCTATAAAACAATGACGCAGTCTGTGAAGAAAAAAATAAATGCTTCCCCATCAATGATGCGTGTCATTCAGTATGATGACCAGGGCAAAACAGGAATGTGTGTGTGTGTGTGTGTGTGTGTGTGTGTGTGTGTGTGTGTTACAGTTAAAATGGGTGTGTGGAGGATGGGAAAAGTTACAGTGGGTGTGTGGTTGGTACAGCTGTAGTGAGTGTGTGGGAGGGTTGGTAACAGCTGCAGTGAGTGTGTGGGAATGGGTAAAGTTGCAGTAAGCGTGGACGATGGGTACACCTGTAACGAGCGTGGAGGGTAGATAAAGCTGTAGTGAGTGTGGAGTTGTTACAGCTGTACTGTGCGTGGAGGTGATTACAGCGGTATTGTGCGTGGAGGTGGTTACAGCTGTTGTGAGCGTGGAAAGTGAGTGCAGTTGTAGAGTGTGGAGTGTGGGTACAGTTGTTGAGTGTGGAGGGTAGGTACAGTTGTGGTGAGTGTGGAGGGTGGGTACAGTTGTGGTGAGTGTGGAGGGTGGGTATAGTTGTTGAGTGTGGAGGGTGGGTAAAGTTGTAGTGTGTGTGGAGGGTGAGTACAGTTGAAGTGAGGGTGGAGTGTGGGCAAAGTTGTGGTATGGAGGGTGGGTGAAGTACAACTGTACCCGCCATTCACACTCACTACTACTATACCCACCCTCATCGCTTACTACAAGTGTACCCACCCTTCACACACTACAACTGTACCCACCCTTCACACTCACTACAACTTTACCCACACTCCATATGCACTACAACTGTACCCACCCTCCACACTCACTACAACTGTACCCATCCTCCACACTGACCCTCCACTTATTACAACTGTAATTATTAAGTGTGGAGTGTGGGTACAGCTGTAGGGGGAGTATGGAAGGTTGTACTGACTGGAGGATGGGTACATTTGTACTTACTGTGGAGGATAAGTAAAGTTGGGTGAAGTTGCTGAGAATATGTAGGGTAGTACAATTGTAGTGAATGTGAAAGGTGGGTACAGTTGCAGAGTGTGGAGAATTGGTCCAGTTGTAGTGAGTGTGAAAGGTGGGTACAGTTGTAGTGTGTGGATAGTTGGTATAGTTGTAGTGAGCGTGAAGGTTGGATACAGTTGTAGTGAGTGTGGAGGGTGGGTATAGTTGTAGTGAGTGTGGAGGGTAGGTACAGTTGTAATTGTGGAGGGTGGGTACAGCTGCAGTGAGTATGGAGGGTGGATACAGTTGTAGTGAGTGTGGAGGGTGGGTACAGTTGTAGTGGGGAGGGTGGGTACAGTTGTAGTGAGTATGGAGGCTGGGTACAGTTGTAGTGAGTGTGGAGGGTGGGTACAGTAGTAGTGAGAGTGGAGGGTGGGTACAGTTGTTGTGAGTGTGGAGGGTGGGTACAGTTGTGAGTGTGGAGGGTGGGTACAGTAGTAGTGAGAGTGGAGGGTGGGTACAGTTGTAGTGAGTGTGGAGGGTGGGTACAGTTGTAGTGAGTGTGGAGGGTGGGTAAAGTTGTAGTGAGTGTGGAGGGTAGGTACAGTTGTAACTGTGGAGGGTGGGTACAGTTGCAGTGAGTATGGAGGGTGGGTACAGTTGTAGTGTGGAGGCTGGGTACAGTTGTAGTGAGTATGGAAGCTGGGCACAGTTGTAGTGAGTGTGGAGGCTGGGTACAGTTGTAGTGAGTGTGGAGGGTGGGTAAAGTTGTAGTGAGTGTGGAGGGTAGGTACAGTTGTAACTGTGGAGGGTGGGTACAATTGCAGTGAGTATGGAGGGTGGGTACAGTTGTAGTTAGTGTGGAGGCTGGGTACAGTTGTAGAGTGTGGAGGGTGGGTACAGTTGTAGTGTGGAGGGTGGGTACAGTTGTAGTGAGTTTGGAGGCTGGGTACAATTGTAGTGAGTGTGGAGGGTGGGTACAGTTGTAGTGTGGAGGGTGGGTACAGTTGTAGTGTGGAGGGTGGGTACAGTTGTAGTGAGTATGGAGGCTGGGTACAGTTGTAGTGAGTATGGAGGCTGGGTACAGTTGTAGTGAGTGTGGAGGGTGGGTACAGTTGTAGTGAATGTGAAGGGTGGGTACAGTTGTAGTAGTGAGTGTGGAGGGTGGGTACAGTTGCAGTGAGTGTGGAGGGTGGGTACAGTTGTAGTAGTGAGTGTGGAGGGTGGGTACAGTTGTAGTAGTGAGTGTGGAGGGTGGGTACAGTTGCAGTGATTGTGGAGGGAGGGTACAGTTGTAGTGAGTGTGGAGGGTGGGTACAGTTGAAGTGAGTGTGGAGGGTGGGTACAGTTGAAGTGAGTGTGGAGGGTGGGTACAGTTGAAGTGAGTGTGGAGGGTGGGTAAAGTTGTAGTGAGTGTGGAGGGTGGGTACAGTTGAAGTGAGTGTGGAGGGTGGGTACGTTAGTCGTAAGGAGGGAGGGTACAGTTGTAGTGAGTGTGGAGGGTGGGTACGTTAGTAGTGAGTGTGGTGGGTGGGTAGAGTTGTAGTGAGTGTGGAGAGAGGGTACAGTTGTAGTGAGTGTGGAGGGAGGGTACAGTTGTAGAGTGTGAGTACGTTAGTAGTGTGTGGAGGGTGGGTACGTTAGTAGTGAGTGTGAAGGGTGGGCACAGTTGTAGTGAATGAGGGGTGGGCACAGATGTAGTGAGTGTGGAGGGTGGGTAGGTTTGTAGTAAGTGTGTAGTGAGTGTGAAGGAGTGCGGTAGCAGTGGGTGTGGAGGAAGGTTACAGATGTAGAAGCGAGTGTGGAGGGTGGGTACAGCTGTAGTGAGTGTGAAGGGCGGGTACAGTTGTAGTGAGTGTGGAGGGTGGGTACAGCTGTAGTTAGTGAGTGTGTAGGGTAGGTTCAATCTAGCGAGTGAGGAGGGTGTGTACAGTTGTACGGTAAATTCGTAGTAGTGAGTGTTGAAGTTGGGCACATTAATAGTAATGAGTGTGGAGGGTTGGTACAGTTGTAGTGAGTGTGGAGGGTTGGTACAGTTGTAGTGAGTGTGGAGGGTGGGTACAGTTGCAGTAGTCAGTGTGGAGGGTGGGTTCAATGTAGCGAGTGAGGAGGGCGGGTACTGAAGGCATGGCGAGAACATGATGCCGTCCCTGGCGGGAGGGACAGAGCAGACGGCCAGGTGGTCGATACTCTTGATATCCTGGTGTGGACGGACGACTCCCACGTCACCTGCCCGCACCCCACGACCTCCTCACCCGGCCACTTTTGCTTCGCTCCAATACTCCAAAAAGACCTCCCTTACATAGCCATTACCCTGCCACATACATCATAAGCTATGACTCAGACATCCCGCTTGGACCGGCCTAGGCGACCGTCACTTGCCTCTCGTGTTCTCATGTTGTTGCCGTTTCATACAGATTCACGCCATTCTCTCTACAACCCACGACATATCAACCATCTTCGGAAACCTGTCAACTGCAACATAACCAAAGAAATGTCTTATGTTGTAATGCGCCAGCACAAATGAAAAAAAAAATCCATAACTAGCTATAATTATCAAACGATAATGAAGCCGTAAATACCTCCTCCTCCACCACAACACAACTCTGTTTTCCTGTCAACAACAAAATGTCAACATCCACTGTTACCTAACATGTCTTATGTGCCTTAAAAAGATCGAGCAGTGAGCAACCAATACCACTTCAAGCCTATAACAACCTTACACAACACAAACCAAAACTTTTCCACTACACAGTTATCCCCATCAAACAAGAGTCGTGTCCAAAATCCTTCAACACTCTAAACACCAACACATCGGTTCATCCATACTTTGGTTCTTGCTGGAAGACCAATTGTTAATGCCATTATTTTCATTATCAATATCATCACCATTATTTTCATTATGACCATCATCATTTACAATTATTCCTATCATCATCATTACACTCAAGTGTTTGACTGACCAATAACAAAACCAGTCAACGTCTCACCATGGCAAAGAAATACCCTCACTCCCCACCGTTCTAAAACGAGGCAATAACCACCACACAAAAGTCATATAAAAACTAGTCCCAACCACCTTATCCACATCCAAGTTATGATGTCAACCTCACTACAACCTAGCTGAGGTAGTCATGGTCCAAAAACCGGGCAGTGGAAAGTTCCCAGCGACGTAACATCTGTTCCACAACCAGGCGGTTGTCAGAACCGTCCCTACGACATCACAACTCCGTTACAAGCTAACCTTAACCGACCATCTTTAACTGATAACAAGCGAAAATCAGTTTCCATCACCAAAAAAACAATGCAATATTAGACAATCCTAGACACTATCAAGCATCATACCCGTATACCAGTCATCACCATTATATTACCGGCCGAAGACTGGTACCTAGTGATGTCTTTGGGGGACCTATCCCCACAGCCCTAGCGGGGCCACGGTTGTTGGGTTGGGTTGTTGGTCGACCAAGCTGTTGAATCCAGTTCAATTCACTAATTCATTAACTCAAGAAGAACAATGCGGTTTCAGGAATGGGATACAGAGGCAAGATCAGGTGTCTGCTTTGAAAAATAAGCATGAGAAATGAGAGGGATTTGTATGTGGCATTTATGAATCAGGAGAAAAACTGACAAAGTGACAGAGATGCTTTGTAAAAGATGCTCCAAATATATGGTGTGGGAGAAAAGCTACTAAGGGCAGTAAGGAGATTTTATCGAGAGCAAGGCGTGTCTTTGAGCGGGAACAGAGGAAGGCGAATTGTTTCAGGCAAAAGAAAGTGTGCAGAAGGGGTGTGTGATATCACTTTGACAGTTTTTTTTCTGATTGTAGATGGGATGGTGAGAGAGATGAATGCAAGGGTTTTGGAGAGAGCAGATTTTAGCAAGAAACTGCAGGAGCTGATGTTTCAATTTGGGAAAGTGCATGAAAGGAAAATGTTGAAAGTAAACGTGAATAAATGTGAAGAGAGAGGTTAGTGGGAGCGTGAGTTTGAATGGAGAAAACTTGGTGAGTGTTTTAGATGCTTAAGAGTGAACATGGCAGTGAATGGTACCATGGAAAGTGAAGCGAGCCATACGGTGACTGAGAGGACTAAAGTACAAGGATTACTGAAGTGCGTGTGGAAAAAGGTCAGTCTGATTGCACAATGGTCCTCAAAAGATCTCATGGATGCATGGTAAGAGAACTAGATAAAAAAAAAAATAAAGTATAGAATAGAGTGAATACGTTGAAAATGAAATGTTCGAGGGTAATTTTTTTCTTATTTTTACTGCAAAAGTAGCTATTTCATTGTGCACTCCAACTCATCCTGTGGGTGGTATCACAAGAGAGGATACAGAGTGGACAAAAGGTCCAGTGATCGGGCCCTAATGATTGAAATACATTATAGGTTACAGCCCTAATGAATGAAATATACTATAGGTTACATATTGAAAAAAAATTTAACAAGAGGATGATCGAATACGAAATAATAGGGTTTGAGAGATGTACAGTTGTAAGAGTATGTACGAGAGAGCTGAAAAGGGTGTACCGAACAGTTTGAACATATGGAAAGGATGAATGAAAAGATGATGAACATGGAAGTATACATGTAGGAAGTGGCAGCAACAAGGAAAAGAGAGAAATCGAGGAGGTGGAAGGATGCAGTGAAGAAAACACTGAATATTTTGGACCTGAATATGCTGGAGAGTGTGAGGCATGCATGGGTAAATTGGAGCAATGTGGTATATTGGGGTGACATGCTCTCAATGAGCAACAGTAGGGGCTGAACAACTGCCGGGCTATGGCTCACTTCCATGGTTTCATTCGCTGCCAAGTCCACGACCACATATCTAAAACACTCCACATCCTCCAATTTTTCTCCATTCAAACTTACACCCCCAACTAACCTATCCCTCAACCCTACTAAAAATGCTAAAACTAATAGCCTTGCTTATATTCGCATTATTTCCACCTTCCTCTTCTCACACACCCTTCCAAACTTAAAACTGTATTATCAGCAAACAACAAATGACTCACTTCTCAGACTTTCTCATCCCCTACAGACTGCATACTCACTCCTCTCTCCAAAGCTCTTACATTTACCTCCCTCGCCATACCATCCATAAAAAATTAAACAACTAGTGACATCACGCATGTTAAAGAATGTACGAAGAAATGCTATCTGGTAGGGTAAAATTGGGTATGTTTGACGGTAAAGTAGTCCCAACAATGTTATGTGGATGCAAGTCATAGGCTATAGATGAGGATGCACAGAGGAGGGT
The DNA here is from genome assembly GCF_036320965.1 of Panulirus ornatus. Taxonomy (NCBI): domain Eukaryota; kingdom Metazoa; phylum Arthropoda; class Malacostraca; order Decapoda; family Palinuridae; genus Panulirus; species Panulirus ornatus. The sequence continues at coordinate 18,556,006 of NC_092228.1, forward strand.
GGATGTCTTGGAAATGAAATGCTTGAGGACATGAGGTGTGAGATGGTTTGATTGAGAGTAATAAAAAGGTAAGAGAGAGGCATGGTAATAAAAAGAGTGAGGCTGAGAGACCTGATGTGGACATGCCAAAATGGTTTGGATATATGGAGAGAAAAAGTGAGGAGAGATTGACCATGTGGGTCAAAAGTGGAGGGGACATGATGGGAGACCAAACTGGAGACAGAGGGATGGTGTGAAAAGATTCTGAGTGCTGGGGGCCTGAACATGCAGGAGGGTGAAGGGCACGCATGGGACAATGTGAACTTGAACAATGTGGTATATGGGGGATGAGAAGCTGTTAATGGACTGAATAAGAGCATGTGAAGCAACTGAAGGATAAAACCATGGAAATATCTGTATGGTCTAGTTCTGCATAGGGGGCTGTGATTCCAGTGCACTGCACATGAAAGCTAGAAAATGGCTGTGAATGAATGAAGCCTTTCATTGTCTGTACCTGGAATAACCTTCCAAACATGGAAAAAATGGCAATCAAGTATGAAAAAACATATATATGTCATTACAACATTACTGATATTACTATTTCTAGTCATATATAATCACTCATGGACCAACTTCAATGAAAACATCCTAATGTTACCCAGAATCTCTTTCCAAAGGCTAATGCTGCCTAAGACTGCACTACTTCCAGAAAATAAGAACTCCTTTGCAGTAATTAGATCTTTGTCAAGACTGTACTCCCAATGATAAAGCCTTGCAAAAACTTTTCACTCAGTGAAATCTTAAACATATAAGAGTCTGGTAATGTCTATTGTTATCATTATTACTGAAGAATTATCATTAATACTCAAAGAACTGTAATATAATGATTGGATTAACTTCATATAAATCAATGGTACTGAACAGCCTATTACCACTAAAATCAACCTGTGTTTTGAAACTGCATCATCATATGATGATATGGAAGATGAAGACAATAAATCATATCAACAAAAGCTATCCATGTATACAATTAATGATGAGTATCATGTAACAGCAAAGACAAAACATTATTTTCCCCCAACTGTACATCCAGTAATGAGCACATTAATCAGTCAAAACTTTTCAAAGGGTGTATAATGTAGCCAGACAAAATGCAAAACCAGGTTAGGTATGAATTAAACTCCTGTCTCGGTGACTACCTTCTTTTTGACCCCAACTCAATTCTCTAATGTTTATAATGAACCAAACTACCATGTTTTAAGTAACAATTTATAAAACAGAAAAGATTGCAAAAGCACCATTCATGTAAATACCATCACATTACCATTAAAACAAAAATCACACCAGTTACCCCTGTAAAAACAAAATGCTAAGGCAACTATCAAAGCTGATCAACAGCATGAGAACCATGATCAAAATCATCAACATGCCCTGTAGTAGGATGACAAAATCACCAATTTGTAACAAGGATGAATTGTTCAAAATGGCATAAAGGGCAGGTATCCTGAAGATGATTTCTGAGTCACCAAACACAACTATGCTGAATCTGTAGCACTGACCTCTACATCTTGTTATCGCTAGTGTGTATGCCCTCTCTCGTTGCTCTAGCTGCTCCAATGGTACTTCTTTTTTAAATAAAAAGGTCAAATAAGGTGCCCCAATCAAGGTCATCTTGGGTGAAAGAAAGCAGTTGAAGAGAAAGAAATCAGAGGTTAATCAGGGCTCTACAACTGTTGCCAGATTGAATTCTTGAATGAAGAAAGGTTATATGAAAAAAGAAAGACAAAAGAGGGAAGAGAATTCCACTGCTTAGCTGTTTGAGGGAAGGAAGAGGTATCATACAGCCAATCCTCAAATATGCAGTCTCTATGTAGAGGTTGTGGGAAGCAGCTTCCAAATGCATGCCATGGGTCCAAACCTTGTGGATGGAAGACATATGAAGACAGTTCTCCAAAGCAATGGCCAAAATAATACCCACAGAATAGAAAGAGAGTAGCAACAAAAAGGTATATTAGAAAGAGAGCAGCAACAAAAAGGTATATGGAAAGAGAAGACTGAAGAGAAGTGACACCAGAAGAATTAATGAGATGGAAAGCTTTTGATTCCCCCTCTAAGTAATAAAGAGATGGAGGGTAAGCCACCCCAAACGTACAAGGAGTACTCCATACTTAAGCAAATAGAATCCTACTAAATGTAAAACAGCTGCTCACAAAAATTATCATTACAAAAATCTCCCAGCTTTTGGGAAGCAGACTTTGCAATGTTGGTTATGTGGGGTTTCCAGGAGTGAATGGAAGATACAGTTAACCCAACAAGTTTATATAACTTCTTTTTCATGCTTAGTCACTGTCTCCCACAATAGCAAGGCAGCGCAAGGAAACAGACAAAAGAATGGCCCAACCCACCCACATAAACACCCACATGCACATATACATAATTATACATTTCACTATATACATACACAGACATATAAAATTATACACATGTACATATTCACACTTGCTGCCTTCATCCATTCCCGTCACCACCCCGCCACACATGAAACAGCATCCCTCTCCCACCAGCATGCATGCGAGGTAGCGCTAGGAAAGGACAACAAAGGCCACATTCATTCACACTCAGTCTCTACCTGTAATGTGTAATGCACCCAAACCACAGCTCCCTTTCATCTCTCTTATCCTTTCATTACTTACTTGATTAAACCATCTCACACCACATACTGTCCTCAAACATTTCATTTCCAACACATCCACCCTCCTCCGCACAACCTTATCTATAGCCCATGCCCTGCAACCATATAACATTGTTGGAACCACTTCAAACATACCCATTTCTACCATCCGAGATAACGTTCTCACCTTTCACACATTCTTCAACGCTCCCAGAACCTTCGCCCCCCTTCCCCACCCTGTGACTCACTTCCGCTTCCATGGTTCCATTCGCTGCCAAATCCACTCCCAGATATCTAAAACACTTTACTTACTCCAGTTTTTCTCCAATCAAACTTACCTCCCAATTAACTTGTCCCTTAACCCTACTGAACCTAACAACCTTGCTCTTATTCACATTTACTCTCAGCTTTCTTCTTTCACACACTTTACCAAACTCAGTCACCAGCTTTTGCAGTTTCTCACCCACATCAGCCACCAGCACTGTATCATCAGCAAACAACAATTGGCTCACTTCCTAAGCCCTCTCATCCACAACAGACTGCATGCTTGCCCCTCTCTCCAAAACTCTTGCATTCACCTCCCTAACAACCCTATCCATAAACAAATTAAACAACCATGGAGATATCACACACCCCTGCTATAAACCAACATTTACTGGGAACCAATCACTTTCCTCTCTTCCTACTCATACACATGCCTTACATCCTTGATAAAAACTTTTCACTGCTTCTAGGAACTTCTCTTATATTATTACCAGGAGGAATTGTAGTGTTTTGAAACTGGACAGAGGAAAACACATGATTTTAGAAAGAGATATAGGGAGATAATGCATTCTAGCATTATCATATTTTACAAGATTTCTTCTTTCCCAATCTGAAATGCTATAAAGTTCCAACATGAAAGAAGAAATATCACAGTAGATCAAGTACTGAGAAATCCACAATGGTCACCTAAAAGAAGGGAATGTAATTCTAAGCATTTTTAAAAGTTAGATTTTCAAAGACTCTGGAGGTGTCAGAAGTGAGCAATAGGGCAACAGTTCGAGGGGTTAAAGCATTCTCCTTTCTATGGGATGGGCTGCACCAAGTCATGCTTCTATGCAAAATGGAAAGTCTGGGAATTTACTCTTATATCATTACTAGGAGGAATTGTAGTTTTATGAAACTGAACAGAGGAAAACACATGATTTTTAGAAAGAGATATAGGGAGATATTGCATTTTAGCATTATCAGATTTTACAAGATTTCTTCTTTCCCAATCTGAAATGCTATAAAGGTCCAACATGAACGAAGCAATATCACAGTAGATCAAGTACTGAGAAATCCACACTGGTCACCTGAAAGAAGGGAATGCAATTCTAAGCATCTGTAAATTTACAGTTAAGAGTTTCAGACTCTGGAAGTGTCAGAAGCGAGCAATGGAGCAACAGTTCTAGGTTATAGCGTTAAAGCAGTCTCCTTTCTATGGGATGGGCTGCACCAAGTCAAGCTTCCATGCAAAATGGAAAGTCTGGGTTTTTAAATTGGCAAAACAGCTGGCAAGGACTGGTGCAAATTCAGAGGGAAACTCTCAGAACATGAGATGGTACACCATCTGAGCTATACACCTTGTCCACATGGAGCTGAGAGAATACCTAGAATATCCTGTGCAAGGTGAATATAGAAGATGGCATATGTTCAGCAGGAGGAGATTGTGGTGGTGGTGATGGTGTGTGGGGTGGGGGTGGGGGATTAGATTCTAAATCGTCCAATACAGAGATAAAGGAAAAGAGCCAAAAACAGCAGCTTTACAAGTCACAGAGTTACCAATAGAATAATCAAGTCAGAAGAGAGGAGAAAGGGCTGAATTACAGAAGTTGTTGGAGATACTTTTTGTTACAGACCAAAAACATTTGTCAGCAGAAAACAAAGTCACATCAGCAAACGTTCTTTTTTTTGGAAAAGCACTTGACTCTTAAAAGAACAGATTTGCAATGATTCTCAGCAGAAATAAAAGTAGAGTTGGTTTCTGGGGAAGATAAGAGTTTGATGGTCCAGTATGCACCACTCCTGATGTGACAAGCATCAGAGTACGAGCAATCAAACCGCATCTGAGAAAAATGATTTAGAATATGGAACGTAGGATTCCATCCCTGCCACGGTAACATTTGCTTTGCATTCAGCACAACACAAGGTATCTTAACCACAGAAGCAGTAACAAGGGCAGTCACCGGGGCTTCTGTAAGGAAGCAGAGCCTCTCTCTCTTTTGGTCGATGTTGATGTTTCGAATGATTGTGGTGGAGAGGAAGGTTCTGTATCACAGGGAAAGTCAATAAAAAGAAGCTGTACAGGGAAATCCAGAGAGCTCTCCCATAAAGGTTGTGATGGTCAGGAACTTGGGTAAGGTGTTTTATTAATTGTTGCAGGCATTAAGAAAAGAAAAAGAAAAGGCCTCAGCTCCACAATGGCTGTCTCAATTAGAGCTTAACCAATCCTTGTGGTGTATATTGAAATCCCCTGAATAGAATATATCAGCATATGAATGTGAGGAGTACAGAGATTTGTGGCAAAAGTCAAACAGTCGAAGAGCTGTACAAAGTTGGAGAAATTGGTGGTGAAATAAAATCAAAACATACTTCAGCCTTGGAGTGGAAACAGAGATATAGAGTTATAGTTGATATGATAATGCTGAGGATAAGCAGGCTTGGACACTTGGACTGCAGAAGTAAAACACCAGGGGAGAAGGTAATCATATTGTGTTCAACATAGGAAGGTTAGAATCAATATTACAACAACTGCAGAAATGGAGAGAAAAAGAGCCAGATCTGGGTGCTGTAGCTACAGGAGTGGGAGGGATCCTTGTCACATGATGGCAAGCAAGAGGGCCCTGGTATCTGCCCAACCCCTCTCAGCTGGAGGCACTGTTCCCAAACTACACCATAAAGTTCTGTAATAATTATATTGCCACAAATTATAGATAATAACTATATATATATATATATATTTTTTTTTTTTAATTTTCCAAGGGAAGGAGCGGAGAGGGGGGCCACGTGGGGATGTTCCCTCAAAGGTTCAGTTCTCTGTTCTTGGCGCTACCTCGCTAACGCGGGAAATGGCAAATAGTATAAAAAAAAAAAAAAAAAAAAAAACTATATTGCCACGAATTATAGATTTTTTTTTTTTTGCTTTGTCACTGTCTCCCGCGTTTGCGAGGTAGCGCAAGGAAACAGACGAAAGAAATGGCCCAACCCACCCCCATACACATGTATATACATACACGTCCACACACACAAATATACATACCTACACAGCCTTCCATGGTTTACCCGACGCTTCACATGCCCTGATTCAATCTACTGACAGCACATCAACCCCGGTATACCACACGATCCAATTCACTCTATTCCTTGCCCTCCTTTCACCCTCCTGCATGTTCAGGCCCCGATCACTCAAAATCTTTTTCACGCCATCTTTCCACCTCCAATTTGGTCTCCCACTTCTCGTTCCCTCCACCTCCGACACATATATCCTCTTGGTCAATCTTTCCTCACCCATTCTCTCCATGTGCCCAAACCATTTCAAAACACCCTCTTCTGCTCTCTCAACCACGCTCTTTTTACTTCCACACATCTCTCTTATCCTTACGTTACTTACTCGATCAAACCACCTCACACCACACATTGTCCTCAAACATCTCATTTCCAGCACATCCACCCTCCTGCGCACAACTCTATCCATAGCCCACGCCTCGCAACCATACAACATTGTTGGAACCACTATTCCTTCACACATACCCATTTTTGCTTTCCGAGATAATGTTCTCGACTTCCACACATTCTTCAAGGCTCCCAGGATTTTCGCCCCCTCCACCACCCTACGACCCACTTCCGCTTCCATGGTTCCATCCGCTGCCAGATCCACTCCCAGATATCTAAAACACTTTACTTCCTCCAGTTTTTCTCCATTCAAACTTACCTCCCAATTGACTTGACCCTCAACCCTACTGTACCTAATAACCTTGCTCTTATTCACATCTACTCTTAACTTTCTTCTTTCACACACTTTACCAAACTCAGTCACCAGCTTCTGCAGTTTCTCACATGAATCAGCCACCAGCGCTGTATCATCAGCGAACAACAACTGACACACTTCCCAAGCTCTCTCATCCACAACAGACTTCATACTTGCCCCTCTTTCCAAAACTCTTGCATTCACCTCCCTAACAACCCCATCCATAAACAAATTAAACAACCATGGAGACATCACACACCCCTGCCGCAAACCTACATTCACTGAGAACCAATCACTTTCCTCTCTTCCTACACGTACACATGCCTTACATCCTCGATAAAAACTTTTCACTGCTTCTAACAACTTGCCTCCCACACCATATATTCTTAATACCTTCCACAGAGCATCTCTATCAACTCTATCATATGCCTTCTCCAGATCCGTAAATGCTACATACAAATCCATTTGCTTTTCTAAGTATTTCTCACATACATTCTTCAAAGCAAACACCTGATCCACACATCCTCTACCACTTCTGAAACCACACTGCTCTTCCCCAATCTGATGCTCTGTACATGCCTTCCCCCTCTCAATCAATACCCTCCCATATAATTTACCAGAAATACTCAACAAACTTATACCTCTGAAATTTGAGCACTCACTCTTATCCCCTTTGCCTTTGTACAATGGCACTATGCACGCATTCCGCCAATCCTCAGGCACCTCACCATGAGTCATACATACATTAAATAACCTTACCAACCAGTCAATAATACAGTCGCCCCCTTTTTTAATAAATTCCACTGCAATACCATCCAAACCTGCTGCCTTGCCGGCTTTCATCTTCCGCAAAGCTTTTACAACCTCTTCTCTGTTTACCAAATCATTTTCCCTAACCCTCTCACTTTGCACACCACCTCGACCAAAACACCCTATATCTGCCACTCTATCATCAAACACATTCAACAAACCTTCAAAATACTCCCTCCATTTCCTTCTCACATCATCACTACTTGTTATCACCTCCCCATATGTGCCCTTCACTGAAGTTCCCATTTGCTCCCTTGTCTTATGCACTTTATTTACCTCCTTCCAGAACATCTTTTTATTCTCCCTAAAATTTAATGATACTCTCTCACCCCAACTCTCATTTGCCCTCTTTTTCACCTCTTGCACCTTTCTCTTGACCTCCTGTCTCTTTCTTTTATACATCTCCCATTCAATTGCATTTTTTCCCTGCAAAAATCGTCCAAATGCCTCTCTCTTCTCTTTCACTAACAATCTTACTTCTTCATCCCACCACTCACTACCCTTTCTAATCAACCCACCTCCCACTCTTCTCATGCCACAAGCATCTTTTGCGCAATCCATCACTGATTCCCTAAATACATCCCATTCCTCCCCCACTCCCCTTACTTCCATTGTTCTCACCTTTTTCCATTCTGTACTCAGTCTCTCCTGGTACTTCCTCACACAAGTCTCCTTCCCAAGCTCACTTACTCTCACCACCCTCTTCACCCCAACATTCACTCTTCTTTTCTGAAAACCCATACAAATCTTCACCTTAGCCTCCACAAGATAATGATCAGACATCCCTCCAGTTGCACCTCTCAGCACATTAACATCCAAAAGTCTCTCTTTTGTGCGCCTGTCAATTAACACGTAATCCAATAACGCTCTCTGGCCATCTCTCCTACTTACATATGTATACTTATGTATATCTCGCTTTTTAAACCAGGTATTCCCAATCACCAGTCCTTTTTCAGCACATAAATCTACAAGCTCTTCACCATTTCCATTTCCAACACTGAACACTCCATGTATACCAATTATTCCCTCAACTGCCACATTACTCACCTTTGCATTCAAATCACCCATCACTATAACCCGGTCTTGTGCATCAAAACCACTAGCACACTCATTCAGCTGCTCCCAAAACACTTGCCTCTCATGATCTTTCTTCTCATGCCCAGGATAGGGGAAAAAAAAGAAGTGTTACTTATGTGCTGTAATGTGTCCTGTAAGAGACTGGGGATGGATGCCAGCAACCAGCATGTGGTTGAAACAAAGGAAAAATGACAGCAAGCTCAGTGTTGGCTCACTGCAGCACAGCCACTATCCCATCCAAAACATAAGCAGTAGTACCTCCCTGGTCAGTGGTTGCCTGCCACTCACTATGGAATAGCAGCAGCAGTGAATGCCACTTAATACACTAAGTGTAATAGGTAGTTCTTGATTAGCATTTTGCATTTTAATTTCAATATTTTGGTTTTCTCTAACTTCTGGAATCCTTCAAGATATATTTTGATATATCTTTTCAACAGGTTTATTCTCCACTGTCACATGAACTATGGCTCTTTCATATGGTCTGCAATTCATTTCCTTCTATGGGGCAAGCATCTCTTTACTCTGGTCCTTTTGCACCTTTTTCTCATTAGGAGAATGTCTGGTGCATACCTGGGTCACTTCTGTAGCTGAAGAGTCCACACTCTCTCCTGGTGTTTTCCACTTAGGAAGTGGTGATTCCTTGTTTTGCAGGCAGTTTACTGTTAATTTCTTGCCATTTTGTTTGCTGACCAATGAAATAAAATTTGCTTATTGCACCTTTAAGGTGGTATGTACTTTGATGTGGTGGTTTAGCATCCATACTCATCTGCACCTTAATTTGGTTGTGATCTGAACAGTGTATCTAAGATATCTTGCTACATTCTGTCCACATTCATTTACCAAAAGCAAATCCAGCATATCAATTTTTAGTTTGTGGTGCTAACTACTCATTAAAAGAACATAAGCCCAGTTAAAACAGTCCCTTATTGTTTAGCTGTTCATTTGAACAACTTGGGTAAGATTCTTGGCTACAATCCTGGTTCCAAACTATTTCCAGCTTAGGTGTAGTATGTTGGAATCTCATGATGAATATTTGGTGAATTTCTAGTGAAGTTTTTTGGGGGTCAGCTACATGGCTGCGCCCTGCCTACTAGGTTGTCATTGGTTGACCAAGCTATTGGATGATACAGCCCAAAGGCCAAAATAGCCTCCACAGCCTGGCTGATCTGGTACACTTTGTAAATACTTGTCTACCTCACTCTTAAACGTCTCCACCTCACAGCCTATATTGTTTTTATGATGATGGAAGGTAAGGTGCTGTCTAGTCTCGGGAACCGGGGATTTTAAAGTTATCAAGGCACGATTCTGTACTCATCAAATGTTTTACAAAATCCGGCGGTCTTGTATCTGGTGGAATATAGATTTGCACAATAACCCTGGTTAAAGTTTTCAATCTAAACCTTCTATTTCAGCATTTGTGGGATTTAGTGATTCTCAATTGTTATATATGAATCCTTCCAGTACAAACTAATTCCTCCACATGTCCTTATTATTCTTCCATGTCAACTACAACAGCAAGCACAAAAACCAACACAAAAAATAGCAACTTCAACATGAGCAACAAAACCAGCAGCATCACTTAAATGAGCATTAAGACAAGCCCCACTTTAAACTCCATCTCCCAAGTCACCAGCATTAATGCTAAACAACCAAAAAAACATCCAAGAAAGCAAGGGAACCAAGATGACCAATGGAATGATCATCATGAGCACTATAACCAACAATATCTACTTCTGGACTTTCATGGAAAGGGAAAAAAAAAGATACCTTTCAAAGTGCCAATTCTCTCATGAATAGAACCAGGACCAGTCAATAAAATGTCAAACCAAATTACATCAATGAAAACACAAAACCCAAAAACACCAACATACATCAAAAAAGCACCATAAACACAAGTTCCAATATCAACAATACACCAAAACTAGCAACACTAACAGCTAAACCAACAACACTGCTCTGAAATGCCATAAAACAACACAAGCACAAGACCAGTCACAGTGACAAAACAACACGAACTCTACACCAAAACCAGTAACAGCAGCAAAACACTAAATCCAGTAACATCATTACATGCATCATAATCAGTTACTTACATAAATACCAAGCACCAACTTTGCAGCAAAAAACTAACCCAGCAAAATCAACACAAGCAAGAAGACCTGTAATACCAGCCCAAAACAAAGGAACATAAATAAATAAAAGCAACAAAGCACTAAGATCAGCCATTCTTGAAGCGACAGATAAAGGCATTGTTAAGTACAAGGCAATGCATGCGGCAAGATATACACAAGTGGCTTAACTAATGCCATGGTGAAGGTGTACCCATTTGTAGCCAAATACTAACAGGAGAGGCACAGAAGAGGTCCAGCAATTTCATTAAGAGGTATGAGATAGAAAATGAGTCTTTAGAAATCTGTTTTGGATGGTAGTATAAATTTCAAGTTAAATAATCGCACCCACTAACGGAAAACGAGCGAATAAAAGTCTAAAGGTAGGATGGCAGCCCTGGAGTAAATAAGCAATTTCTCAAAGGATGTAGGATAAAAAGCTAACTCAAAAAGTTCATAATGTTGATGAGACTGAGCTCCTCTGGTGTAAAATTCTATGGAATATGCAAGTTAGTGGAGAAGAGAATGCAGCAACCGAAGACATGCTCAGTTCCTCATGTGAGATAACACTCCTTACATGCACAAGTGTAAATTGTACGTATAAATGTAAGAATAAATAAATGAAGAGATTAATAACATGTAAAGACTAAACTTAGTAAATGAAATGCCAGAGGTTAGGTTATATGTTGTCTTCTATCAGGTTCCACTCCCAATGTTAATACCCACAATCCAGCAAAATCTGTGGCATGGCACTAAGGTTGCCAAAATTTCAGTGTACATCTTTAAAATTGGGGAAGAGCAGTGCGGTTTCAGAAGTGGTAGAGGATGTGTGGATCAGGTGTTTGCTTTGAAGAATGTATGTGAGAAATACTTAGAAAAGCAAATGGATTTGTATGTAGCATTTATGGATCTGGAGAAGGCATATGATAGAGTTGATAGAGATGCTCTGTGGAAGGTATTAAGAATATATGGTGTGGGAGGCAAGTTGTTGGAAGCAGTGAAAAGTTTTTATCGAGGATGTAAGGCATGTGTACGTGTAGGAAGAGAGGAAAGTGATTGGTTCTCAGTGAATGTAGGTTTGCGGCAGGGGTGTGTGATGTCTCCATGGTTGTTTAATTTGTTTATGGATGGGGTTGTAAGGGAGGTAAATGCAAGAGTCCTGGAAAGAGGGGCAAGTATGAAGTCTGTTGGGGATGAGAGAGCTTGGGAAGTGAGTCAGTTGTTGTTCGCTGATGATGCAGCGCTGGTGGCTGATTCATGTGAGAAACTGCAGAAGCTGGTGACTGAGTTTGGTAAAGTGTGTGGAAGAAGAAAGTTGAGAGTAAATGTGAATAAGAGCAAGGTTATTAGGTACAGTAGGGGTGAGGGTCAAGTCAATTGGGAGGTGAGTTTGAATGGAGAAAAACTGGAGGAAGTGAAGTGTTTTAGATATCTGGGAGTGGATCTGTCAGCGGATGGAACCATGGAAGCGGAAGTGGATCATAGGATGGGGGAGGGGGCGAAAATTTTGGGAGCCTTGAAAAATGTGTGGAAGTCGAGAACATTATCTCGGAAAGCAAAAATGGGTATGTTTGAGGGAATAGTGGTTCCAACAATGTTGTATGGTTGCGAGGCGTGGGCTATGGATAGAGATGTGCGCAGGAGGATGGATGTGCTGGAAATGAGATGTTTGAGGACAATGTGTGGTGTGAGGTGGTTTGATCGAGTAAGTAACGTAAGGGTAAGAGAGATGTGTGGAAATAAAAAGAGCGTGGTTGAGAGAGCAGAAGAGGGTGTTTTGAAATGGTTTGGGCACATGGAGAGAATGAGTGAGGAGAGATTGACCAAGAGGATATATGTGTCGGAGGTGGAGGGAACGAGGAGAAGAGGGAGACCAAATTGGAGGTGGAAAGATGGAGTGAAAAAGATTTTGTGTGATCGGGGCCTGAACATGCAGGAGGGTGAAAGGAGGGCAAGAAATAGAGTGAATTGGAGTCATGTGGTATACAGGGGTTGACGTGCTGTCAGTGGATTGAAGCAAGGCATGTGAAGCGTCTGGGGTAAACCATGGAAAGCTGTGTAGGTATGTATATTTACGTGTGTGGACGTGTGTATGTACATGTGTATGGGGGGGGGGGTTGGGCCATTTCTTTCGTCTGTTTCCTTGCGCTACCTCGCAAACGCGGGAGACAGCGACAAAGTATAAAAAAAAAAAAAAAAAAAAAAAAAAAATCTTTAAAATGTTTCCAAAATGTAAATATAAATGTAAGAATAAATAAATGAAGAGATTAATTAAATGTAAAGACTACACTTAGTAAATGAAATGCCAGAGGTTAGGTTATATGATGTCTTCTATCAGGTTCCACTCCCAATGTTAATATCCACAATCCAGCAAAATCTATAGCTTGGCACTAAGGTTGCCAATCTTTCAGTGTACATCTTTAAAGTGTTTGCAAAATGTTTAACCTATTTGTATGTATTTGCTGTTTCCCCTTATATATCTTTTCCCTATCGATCAAACAAGATTGGTTGACTTTGGTATTAACTTCCAATTCAAATCAAAGAAGAAATACTTCCTTGACAAAAGTGCCTCAGACTGGTTTGTGTGTTTTCTTACACTTCTCAAAGTCTTCAGATATAGTTTATATTTAGCATTTCCTCAAAACCAGATCTTTTCTAACCAAATTCACAATTGTTGTTGCCAGAGTTGTTTAAATAATAAAAATGTAACATTTTGATGATGTCCATAATTTTTGTTTTTTGTCTTTTTCCAATCCAAGCACAAATCAATACTCATTTAACAAAACCTAAAAAGTAATGCTCTACCTTAATGTCACAAGACCAGTTTCCCTCCATGGATGGGCTAGAGGTAGACAGTTTTAAATATGAAAGAATAATCACTGTTTATGTACCAGTTTATGCAAATTAATTTACTACTTGAAAGATTTTACCATAAACTAAAGGAAGACAATGTAATATGAACTTTAGTTAATAAATGTGTACACTTGGTACAATGACAAAAGAAAAATTCCACAGAGGTAAGTGCAATAGCACCAGGAGCAGCAGTGGGACCACAAGACCACAAGACTGAAGTGAAGAACAGTGGTGGGAGCAGGTGACTTAACCACATGGTTCACATTTCAACCCACCTGCCTGTCCCATCCACATCACTGTCATCATCCAACACTAACAACCTTCCATCTATAACATATTGTCAATAATATAAAGTGTATTACATCCTAAGATGAACATAGAGAACTCTCAAACATTCCAATATTGACAAAGATAAGCAAATGAAAGTACAATACAAAAAATAAATCATTGATCTCTCTCTCTCTCTCTCTCTCTCTCTCTCTCTCTCTCTCTCTCTCTCTCTCTCTCTCTCTCTCTCTCCCTGGGGATAGGGGAGAAAAATACTGCCCATGTATTCCCCGTGTGTCGAAGAAGGGAACTAAGAAGGGCAGGAGCAGATGGCTGGAAATCCTCCCTTCTTGTATTACTTTCCAAAAGGAGGAATAGGGCAAGGATCCAAGAGAGGAATTTTCCCACTCAGGCTGTTCTTATTGCTACCTGACTCACATGGGAAATGTCATGTCAAGCATGTATGAAAAAAAAGTGAGAAATATATACTAATGATTTACATGTAAAGATGAATAATATGGCAGCTGACGGCACAAATGAAAGTTATGGGGTATTAACTAAGTATATGGAAATAGTGAACAGCTTGTAGAGATTTGTATGAAAAGGGATAATGATTATGAATACCTGGTGTAAAAAGGGGGCACACAAAAGAGCATTTATGCAAGTAGGAAAGATGGTAAGCAGGTCTTACTAGATTTCAAACTAAGGAGTCAGCTGGTGAGATGTCCCATCATTACCTAATGAAGCCAAGGATGAAGTTTTGTAGAGGGTTTTGAAAAAGAAAAAAAATGATGGGTAAGAGGGTGCTTAAAGTGAGCTTGGAAAAGATACCTGTATGAAGAAATATAAGGAGACTGTGGGTAAACTGGCAAAATTTGAGAGTAAATGAAGCTAAGGGAGTTGGTGAGGAATGGGAGTTATTTTGGGAAGCAGGGCTGGCACGTGAGAGATAAGTTCGTGACATGCAGAGGGTGGGAGGTAGACATGTGAGAAAGGGTAGTGAGAGGTGGAATAATGAAGTAAAGCTGCTAGTGAAAGATAATAGAGAGGTCTATTGGTGGTATCTAAAGGGATGGAGTGCAAATGATAATATGCACAAGACAAACTGGCAAGAGGTCAAGAGGAAGTAACTTCAAGAGGAGGTAACAGGGTTTGAAAAAGAGGGTAAATGAGATTTTGGATGAGTGAGTATCAGTAAATAAGGAGAATATACTATTTTTGTAGAAAGTTAATAGTGGCAAAAACATGAGAATAAATGTGAAAATAAGTGAAGGGAAAGCTAATGGGGAAGGGTTAACAGGTAGTAATGAGGTGGGAAAGGGATAGAAACAATATTTTGAAGGATTGCTGAATACATTTGATAATAGGGTGGCAGATGTAGGGTGTTTGGGTAAGGGAGATATGGGAATCAAGTCATGGAAAATGGTTTAATGCAGAGAAAGAGGTGGTGAAAGCCTTGAGCAAGATGAAATATGGCATGGTGGCTGGAGTGGATGGTATTACAGTTGAATTCTTACCAACAAGGGAATGATTGTACTGTTGATAGATTAGTTAGGACTTTCAAGGTACGTATGGATCATGGTATGGTGCCAAAAGAATGGCAGAATGCCTGTTTTGGGCCATTGTATAAAGGCAAGGGGAACAAAGGTGAATGTGCCTGGTAAGCTGTATTGGAGAGTGGTGATTGAGAGAGAGTGAAGGCATGTACAGATCATTAAATTGGGGAAGAACAATGTGGTTACATGAGTGGTACAGGATGTTTGAATTAGGTGTTTTCTTTAAAAAAAAAAAAAAAATGTGTTAAAGAGATTCTTGAGAAACAGAGGGATATGCAAGTGGCATTTATAAATCTGGAGAAAGCATATCATACAGTTGATTAAAATGCCATGAGGAAGGTCTTGTGAATATATGGTGAGGAAAGAAAGCTTCTAGAAGCAGTGAGAAGTTTTATCAAGAGTCTGCAGCACGTGAATGAATAGGAAGAGAGGAGGGTGAGTGACTACAGGTGAGGGTCGGTCTGCACCATGGGTGTGTGATGTCACCACAGTTGTCTGCATGTTGGGATCACAAGAGGGGTAAATGAACGGGTCTTTGAGAAAGGGGTGAGTGCAGTCTGTAGGAGATTAAGGACCCTAAGTGAGTCAGTTTTTGTTTGCTGATGACACATCACTGCTGATAAATTCAACCAAGAAACTGCAGAAGTTGGTGTCTGAGTTTGAGTGTGGGTAAGAAAGAAGGAAATTGAGAATAAATGTGAATAAAAACAAGGTTATTGGGTTTAGCAGGGCAAAGGGTCAGGTTAGTAAGGGTGTGACTCCGAATGAAAAAAATTTGTACGAAGTGATGGGTTTTAAGTAACTTGAAGATGAAATGGCAGTAAATGGGTCATTTAAGTAAGTGTCATAGGAGTTTTTTCTGTGCACTGAAAAACAAGGGGAAAGCAAGGCTGTTATCTGGGAGAGCAAAAATGGGTATGTTTGAAGGTACAATAGCACCAACAATGTTGTATGGACGTGAGGCATGGGCTATAAATAAGTATGTGTGGAGAAGGGTAGATGTGATACAAATTAAATGCTTAAGGACAATAAGTTGTGTGAGGTGGTTTGATCTAATACATAATAAAAGGGTAAGGTAGTAAGAGGAGTTACAAGGGTAAGCTCAGATGGTTTGGACATATGGAGAGAATGAGTAAGGAGACTGAGAAAGAGGATACATCTCTCAGAAGTGGAGGGGACAAAGATGGAAAGATGAGGTGAAAATGAAACTGAGTGATTGGTACCTGAACGTACAGGAGGGTAAAAATGTGTGCATGGGATAAAGTGCATTGGAGCTACAGTATACAAGGGACAACAGATTGTCATTAGACTGAAGCAGGGAGTTAGAAGCATCCAGGGTAAACCATGGAAAGGTCTGTGGGGCCTGATTACAGATAGGGGGTTGTGGTTTTGGTGCATTACACATGACAGCAAGAGAATGGCCATCAGCAAATGAGGCCTTTTCTTTTTCTGTTCTTGGCAGTAACTCACTAACATGGGAAAAGGCAAACAAGTATGAAAAAGGCAAACAAGTATGAAAAAGATTCCAAGAAAAACATGCCTCAAAGCAGTTCTCAGGGCAATAATTCAGATATTGTACTGCTACTCAAGGCATGTTGAAATCCACGGATGAACTTTTTTTCTTTTTCTTTCATGATTGTTTGCCTTTTCCCATAATAAAGAGACAGTGCCAAGAACAGATAGAGAAATGGCCTCATTCACTTAAATCCATCCTCTAGCTGTCATGTGTAATGCAATGAAACAACAGCCCCCTATCCACAACCAGGCCCCAAAGACCTTTCCGTGGTTTCCCCCAGCTGCTTTACATGATCTGGTTCACTCCACTGACAGCATGTTGCCCCCTATCTATTTATCTATCTACACCTGACACCTGTTCTCCCTACGAACTCCGTTGAGGAAGTGACCACAGCAAAAGTCTCCATAACTGGTGAACTCTTGCACCTCTTCTTGGCATTTAGTGCCTCACTTTTAACAGGCCACTGGCAAAAGGGCAACTCTAACAAGTTACCCCACTGTATTACAAATCAATTCAATTCACTTTACCCTATGCACACCTTTCATCCTCCTGCAAATTCAGGATGCTGTCACAAAATCTTTTTCAGTTTAACCTTCCATTTTGTTTCATCTCAATTTATTATCCCTCCAATTCTGAAACATTTATCCCCTTTGTACAACCTCACCTCACTCATGCTCTCTAAATGTCTAAACCATTTCAGCACATTCTTTTAATTGCACTCTTCTTATTAACACATCACTCTTTTACACTTTTATTACTTAATCAGACCACTTCACACCACATATTGCACCCTCCCATTCTAATACATTCATTCTCCTCATATTCTCATCAATAGCCATGCATCACATCTATACAACATTGCTGGGACTCCTATACCTTCAAACAAGCCCATCTCCACCCTTCCATATAATGATTCCTCTTTCCACACATTCCCAATGCTCCCAAAACCTTAGTCCCCCTCATCCATCCCATGACTTACTTCTGTTTTTTGTTTCAATGGTCCCACTTGCTTCCATGTCTAATCCCACTTCCTTGAAAGTTTCTCCATTCATACTCACATCCCAACTAACCTGTCCCTCTGCCCTACCAAACCTGATAATCTTGCTTTTATTCACATTAACTCTCTCAACTTCCTCCTTTTAAATATAAACCCAAACTCGGACATCAAATTCAGCAATTTCTTACTCAGGTCTGTCATAAATGCAGTGTTATCAACAGACAACAACTGACTCGCTTCTCAGGTCACCTCGTCCATTACAAACTGTATACTGAACCCTCTCCAAGACACATGCATGTACCTCCCTCACCATCCTATCCATAAACAAATTAAAACATTCATGGTGACATAACACACCCAGCTTCACCTAGAACCACTCACTCTCCTCTCTACCTACTCGCATGTAACGTCTTACACTCTTCATAAAATCTTCTCACTGCTTCTAGTAACTTTCCTCCAATACCATATATTGTGAGATTTTCTACAAGGAATCTCTATCGACCTACCATATGCTTTCTCCAAATCCATAAGTGTCACATATAAATCCCTCTGTTTATCTACCTATTTCTCACACACACAATCTTTAAGACAAAATACCTAATCCAACATCCTCTACCACTCCACATACAACTTACCAGGTGCACTCAACAAACTTCAGACTTCAAACACTAACCTTTGCCCTCCTTGTGTTTTTTCAGTGACACTAGCCATGCATTCTGCCAATCCTCAAGCATATCAACATGTTCCATAAATACATAATTCCTAACAAATCAATCAATCAACACAGTCATCTACTTTCTTAAGAAATTCAACCACAATACCAAACACTTCAACTCATCTCTCTTCACAAAACCACTTTCCTCAAATGATTCTCTTCACATATCTTCACAAGAATAAAAGCATCAATGGTAAATACACAATACGAAATTATATTTTTCTACATACCCCCTACTAAGGGGTAAAATTTACTTGAGGCAACATGAGTTTTGATGAATCATGTCTAAAAACCAGTATAGCAACCAGTCATGTGTAAAGGAACCATGGCTGGAACAATTGTGGCACAGGACTTCTGGCTCATTTGTGAGAAGGCTTTACAACTGACCCTATTTCGTTTTCTATTCCTTTGGGACATGCGACCAACTAAAAAGCACTATTTGGTAAATTAATGGATGGCCTATAACAGAAGAATTGATTTCTGGGAGAAAAATGAGATGCAGTCTCCATTAATTGACTTAAAAAGTTTTCCTACCCCATTTAGGTATCAAATTAAGCTTAACTAAATTTTGCCGAGGTTCTGGCTAAGATATATGACACTTCCAGTTATCTATAGGGAAAGTTTCTAAAAATAACTGTTCTGTAGATGAAAGAGGAAATCTTTATTGGAGCACAATTTTGAAAGATTGTAAATAATACAACTTTTAACAAAATGACAAAGAAAGCATCTTCTGAAAATTAGGGTCATTTCAACAATAAACATGGTGCACAATTTCATCCGGAATTTCAAATATAGTGCAACATTATCAAGTTAGATGAGAGACAACTGTTGGTTTCTCAATAAAGTAAACTATGATATAAAAGAAAATCAAGCAACTTATCATTTTCAAATGTGAAATCATCAAGGTGTCTCTTTTCATAAATATGTGTACATAATGTAGTTACTGAGTTGTAATGTAATATGACTTCATAAATAAAGATTTGGAAAAAAAAATCCTTCGTTGCAAGTCGTACAATGTGGCTAAGAGGGGAGGGAGCTGGGAGGGAGGTAATGCTTAGTTCCAGTACACTTACCTCCTAAAACAGGAAACGAAAGGAGGAACAAAGTGAGGACATTTCCTTTAATGTTGTGTTACCAGTTCCAGATGCTAACACATAAAATAGCGAACAAGCATGAAAGGAAAGATCTAAATGATATCAGACCTAAAAATCTAAAGGTCAACTTGGGAGCTGACACCATCCCTAAACTCTAGCCTGATTCCCACATAATGAAAACAATTAGGGAGACAAACTATCTGTTGTCAAATCTTGCAATAGCTTTCAAGTAAAAGGCCAAAATGAGAATATGCTTTTCAAGTTTAGTCATCCCACCAAAAGAAGAACAAAGAACTAATAGATAACATCCAGAGTAAGGGAATAAAGATGGTACCAGATTCAAGAATAGAGCCACAGGGAAAGGCTAGTTGCTTTAAATTTACCTGCCTTGGAAGAGAGATAAGTCAGGTGTAACCTGATCACAACCTCAGGGTTTTAACATGCATACAGTGAAAAAGAGATTTACGAATAGGAATACAGAAACAAGATAATACCACATGAAATTTGGCAAGAATCTTGTATACAAAAAAAAAAAACATTTACAGCACAAGAGTGGTGAATAACAAGGTTAATCCAGAAATTATGCATAAATCTAAGAAGTTGTATGATAGTAGAGAATGTTCAGAGATGAGGCCGACTGTATGTCTCCCTCACTGAACAGTACAAATGGCTCATTACAAACACACACACCCACACACAATTTTTTGTCATACATATTCACCATTTCCCACATTAGCAAGGTAGCATCAAGAACAAAGGTCTGAGCCCCAGAAGGAAAATCCTCACTTGGCCCCCTTCTCTGTACCTTCTTTTGGAAAAGTAAAAATTGGAGGGAAGGATTTCCAGCCGCACCCCTTCTAGTTGCCTTCTACAACACACATGGAATACATGGGAAGTATTCTTTCTCCTATATCTACATAAAAAAAATTATACCTATATGTACAACCTTAGGGCCCCTTACTATGTAACAGTTTCAAGTTTCTAGCTGTCCTCAATATTTATCTATGATGCTAAAAACATCTATGTACACAGATGCAAAATTTTAAAACATCATATGAACATGCATAACCTTGGGGTACCTTAAAGAAGCATAAAAAGTTTCAAGTTTGTTGCTTTCATTGTCAGGGAGTTACGCATTGACACTCACATACACACACAAAGAGGCTATTTCATCATAACAGATGTGGGTGCAGGACTTAGCATGGAAATTTGCATGTCTCTAAGAAGTAAAAACTGAAAGTGTATATAAAAATACTAAGTATTTGATTTTGGGCATAGAGATTCTCAGTGAATGAGTGATAATTGATACATTTTCATGATTTACTAATGATTCATAAATGTGCTCTTAACATTTTTTGTCCAGCTTTATCCTGATTATAATTAAAGGCACCCTTGCTTCCTTTTCTGATACTTCTTTTAAACAAAGAATCTCATGATGAAACCCTGGTCTATATAAACGTTTCTTTACAGTTAACCCCCAATACAAAATAAGAAATCAAAACATTCAATATTGAATAGGCTTTAATAAGTGAAGATATATGTTCAAGCCTTTATCATCAAGAATAAGATAATATTCATAAGGCCCATTACTTAAAGTGCTTTATAACAAAATGGCTTTCTTCATACTCACCTTCGACTTGGTGACATGGTCGGCTGGCAAGGCCTCAGGCACCGTTTGGAGAGTGGTGCGCACGCTAGCTGACATGGCGCAATTTTGGTGCGTGCTGAGGATAGCAGTACAGAGTGGCGGGTCGGCTCAATCTGCGCCAGAGGAACTGTGGGGTCTTATGGCTTGGGCTACCATCCAGGGGCCATGACACTTTTACACACCACGAATATGCAGGGACTGGCTTACACACCACTTGCTACACCATCCATAATCTGTGGAAAAGGATTCTGAATTATTACGTATACAAAGTATAAATTTTCTGTTCACATACAAATCTTACAAATACATGGTGTGGTATGAAAGATACTAAAAGCAACAAGTTTGCTGTAGACACAGCACTGGAGACAAGTTCAAACAAGAAACTTCAGAGGTTGGTGACTGAGTTAGGAAGAGTATTGAGAATAAAAGCAAATTTAATATGTTTAGCAAAGTAGCAGGATGGGTTAGTTGATGTGTCAGTCTGAATGGAGAAAATGTAGGAGAGGTGAGGAGTTTTAGATAACTGGGAGTGAGCATGGATCCATTGAAGCAGAAGTGAATCATAGGTTAGGGGAGGGACTAAAGACTCTAGGAGCACTGAGGAATGTATGGAAACAGAGATTGTTAAGATATTCCTTCCAAACACAACAAAACACCAATACTTACTATGGATATGTTGTGAATGCAAATGAATGCATTTTGCCAGATAGTGAGATACAAATTAAAGAGTATTTTGCTTTGACATAAATCAGACATGCATGAGAAGCACACAAGTACCTTAAATCACAGACAACAGACATACTTTACTACGAAAAGAAAATATTGTTTCTAACATCAGAAGTAGATAAAAAAAAAATTTTAATTTTCCAATGTCACAAGTCGCATCATAATGTGGTAAGTAGATACAATGAATCCTAATTCTACAGTGGAGCAAATGCGAAACATCACAAGCAGAAATGTAATTCAAAGCCACCAAATACTGGTACCTATTGATACTCTGTAGCATTTCAATTGGATACTGAACATTTCCCTCAGATTCTTTAGAATTATATTCCCATACTCTCAAAACATCAAACACACTCACCAACTTGTTACTAACAGTAAGCTGTAAAGGCACTAACAATCAAAATCATGATATGCCAGTAATACACCAATGGCGCAAAAGCTATTAACAAATGTAAACATGCCATAATTACATAAAAGAGGAATTGAATGGGAATAACTGATGGTGATGGATCTATATCTTATGGATAATGACTCATAAAACCAGGCTATTTCTGATTCCTACCTGGTAAAAACTATTTTTCTCGAGAAGTTCCAATAACTCTTACTGTTTTTTGTCCTCATATCAAACCAATACAAACAAAACGTCAACCTCAAACATCAATTATTAATGATACAGTACCACTACTAGAAACTATACAAATATCAAATGCAGCAGAAACTGAACAATCTGAAAGACAGCAATCAAATCTTCCAGAGGGTCTATGAAAACAATATACAATTCAGTGTGAACAAATTTCAACTACTTAAGTGCTGGGATAATTATGAAATAATATAAAGAATACCTGATACAATCTAAAAACTAAATCCTAGAATGCTAGACAATATCTTGGACTACAATCTAACACTTAAACTGTAGAAAGGTAGACAAGATCTTGGACTTTTCATTCTGCTAACCCTAACTTCAGTGAGCACAACAGAACAACTGTTGCCTCCTCAAATTAACTGGTGGGTTGGATTTGGCAAACCTCCAAGATGAGGTATGCAAAACTGATGATTTCACTCTTCAAAGCACTTGTGCTCTCCAGACTAGATTACTGTTGTGTACCAACTTAACCCTTGAAGGCAGGCAAAATTGCCGAGTTAGAAAATGTGCAAAGATCATTCACAACCAGCAATGACAATCAAAAGTCTCAACTACTTGGAATGTCTGAAAGCGATGAAACAATACTTCTAAAGCACAGACAGGAAAATCCTGAAAATCCTGTTTCCATCCTATGTTTAAAAGTCATATCCCATTAGCATAAGAAGCATGGAAGACTGTGTGGAGTACAGGTAACTACTAAAATCATAATAACAGAAAGATGCAGTCACACGAAAGTGTAAATAAATGAACCATGAAACTACGTCGTTCACTACTGACAAGTATAAGATAAACTACAGACTGCCCAGTGGAGAACTTCAAAGAGAACCTAGATTATCTACAAAGTGTTCTTGATCAACCAGGTAGTGGAAAATGCAAAAACCTGCATAATGCATCCTCAAACAACCAAATTTACCAATAGAGCCTGCCGTCCAGTCCCTTCACCCCCAGACTCGGTTCAAGGAAAAGAAGTGCCCAGGTATAGCCTTAAAGTGACCTATGGTACCATGCTACCCATAAATCAACTTTTGGAGCTCTTCAGAAAGTTCTCCCTTAAACTAGTTAATCCCTCAGCTCTAACTTGAATGCATCTCTCAAGCAATCAAAATGTCTCATGTACTTATCAGTTAGGAACTACTGCCATTACCCTGACCCTCAGTCAACTATAAAAGTTTTATAGTTAACTGGGCCTAACTAATTTAGAAATATTCCATTCTCAATGATTTAGAGTAAATCATCCCTCAACCTACCCATATTCCTGACTGCTGTGACCACTCCCAATATTTTTCATTTTTTTTGCCTCTAGTCCATTCTGCTGTAAATACACAATCTCACCCCCAATTGGCTCATTTGATCACACACTCTCATAAATGCATCTACATATTCCAACAGCACCTCAACAAAACTGACTGGAATAACTTACATAACTTCTTTTCTGATTTCCTTGGGTAACTTACTGTCTCTTACGCAGTGATGCTTCTATCACACATCTCCACCAAACACACCGCACAAGTTATTCTTGCACGAATGGAAGCATTTACCCCCTCTTCCTCCCAAGACAACCTCTTCATCCAATCCATGGTGCAACAGTTCCTGTTCTGAGGCCATTCAGGCAAGGAATCAGACATATCAGGCTTCAAAAAACTCTCCTTCCTCTGGCTCCCAACTGGGCTCCCAATCAGCTTTTATCACTGCCTGTAACTGCTGCAGGTATTTTATCCGTGAGGTGAAACATTCCTTTATTCAGAGTAAATGCAACAACCTCTCCTCGTCATCCAACGACAGGTCTTTCTGGTCTTTAACTAAGGGCATCTCTAATAACTTCTGTCACTCTACCTTTCCTTCACCTTTCTATTCCGCCAGTACTATAACTGTCTCACCCACAGGCAAAGCAACTCTCTCTGGTTCCTGTTTCTCTTCTAATTCCACCTTGGATGACTCTAACATTCCTTCACCCCTTGATGCTCCTCTTATTAATCCCATGCTTCTTCCAGTGATCTCTTTTTGGACTATCCAAAAAGCACTTCTTTCTCTGGACACAAGCAAGTCTTATGGTCCTGATGGCATCCACTCCCGTGTACTGAGCGTGTGCCTCTTAACTTGCATCTGTGCTTGTGTGTCAGTTCCATTCCTGTTCAGAAAACTAAACTAGTTCTGTTTCTGTTCAGAAACCTAAACTTTTCCTTCTCCTTGGAAGCATGCATTGATAAATCCCATCTCTAAGAGGGGTGACCATTCTGACCCCTCTAACTATCATCCTATTGCATTGACATCTACCATTTCCAAAGTCTTTAAATCCCTTCTAAACTCGCATATCCTTAGACTTCTCGAAAATCAGTCTTCTCTCTGATCAGCATTATGGCTTCCATAAGGTGAGATCCACTGATGATATTCTTTGCTTTCTTACTAATGTCTGGTCATCATCCCTGAAAGATTTTGCAGTTATGTGTAATTGCCCTTGACATATCTAAGGCTTTTGATGGGGTGTGACATCAGGGTCTCATCTATAAGCTCCCCTCTTTTGGCTTCACTCCCTAACTTTGCTTCTTCATATTTAGTTTCCTCTCTAACCAATCAATCTCTGTGGTTATTGATGGATCAGCCTCCCTCATTTTCTCCCTCAACAATGGTGTCCCTCAAGGTTCTGTCCTATTCTATCCTATCCCTACATCTTTTTCCTTTTTACAATGATTTCCCTTCCTCCACAAATAATCCATTGCACTCATATGCTGACAACTCAACACTGCATCCATCCATATCCTTCAATTCTGCTCCCTCTTCTCTCACTCGATCTCCATCCCCACTTGACACAGATTCCTCATTAAACTCAGACTTGGACAGGATATCTCAGTGGGGTATACAAAATTTCTACCCATATCTCTATCAAAAAATAAGTTGCCTCATGCAAAAGGATGGCAGGCAGGATACTGAGGACCTTCAAGATGAGAAGAAACAACAATGATGCTGATATTCAAAGTGCTAATTCTTTCACAAATTGATAACATTGCATGCTAACATTACCCAAGAAAATGTGGAATTAGAATGAGTTCAAGTTCTTTCACAGCCTAAATCAATGTGGTAAAGGTAGTAATGGCTGAAATCTCTGCGGCTTTACTCACTGGAGAACAAAGAGAGCCATAATATCATCTATACCTGAAAAATCCTAGAAGGCATGGTTCCCAACTTACATTCAGAAACAACATCCTACTGGCATAACTGGCATGGAAGACTTTGTTAAATAATACCTCTGAAATCCGAAGGAGCAATATGCACAGGAGAAAACCCCTTAAAAATCTGGGGCCCAAGACTCTTCAACACCTCGCTAGCTATGATTGGAAACAGGATTGGATGTGCAGCAGAGACATTTTAGAGTATGCTGGACAACTAGCTGCAAAGTACTGGACCAACCAGGCTGTCGGGCATATGTAGGAAGAAGGCTGTAACTTCCAACAGCCTCACTGATCAAAAACTAAATCCAACAGCCTGGGCTGTGAGGGTGAAGACCCCTGAAGATTCTAACAGATATCCTAACCACTCAATTAGCACGCAGTTATTTGTAGTGTGAAAAGTATAATATGAAGATCCCTAAAGATTCTAAGTATCCCAGCCATTCAATGTACACAGTTATTTGTAGCATGAAAAGTACATTTCATATTTTATCGAAGTTACTCAAAACCAACAATATGCCTCTCTATGATATACAAGCACGAATGAAAAAAAGTAGTATTCAGTACGATGAAAAAACAAATCCTTCAATTTCCCCTCATGCTTGCCAGCCAATTTCCTCACCCTGAATGTTGGAGTCGTAAAAAGTAGAATACTGTATGCTGGGATCACGATATTTCATACATTTTCTACTCAATTTTCATAGTTTGTGCTTACCTAATTTACTCCATTATCTTCAGAATACACACAAAACTACTAAATTTGCTTGATTGGTCGGGCAGACACAATAAATGATTACTAAAACCTGGTAAGACTTCCATTTATGCCATCTACTTTCAGTTACATTTTTCTCAATATGCAACTATCAATTCATGCACTATACAAGATATTACCAAAACTATCTATGTAAAAATTACAAAAAGTACAATTTACCATATCATTTCACCAATTGTAAGATGAATTTTTAAACTGAAGATGATTGCTAATGCTCAATATAACTTCCACTTATATGACCTATTTTCTCCTTCACTTTTCTGAATATGCTGATGATTAATTAATGTATTAAGTAAAAACATAATGCAGGGAACTGTGAAGAAAAAATATAAAAAAATTACAATTCACTGAATCAGTATATCAATTATGTGACAAATGTTTTCAACCAATGATGGTCCCTAATGCATGGTAAGTTTTACATATACTTCACCTTCAATGTTGTTTCAAATAAATTTCACCTAATATCTTCAATGTTTTTCTAAATATGCCAATGAGGTAATCATTCCTTAGGTATGAACCTAATGAAAAGAACTGTGCATAAGTACATTAAAATATAATTCACCTTATAATTCTATTGAATATAAATTTTGGAACAATTCAGTCGGGATGCTAAGTAAGAATTTCATCTCTACCTGGCTGGATTTGCTTCATTCATGTTCTATGTAAAAATTCTTCTTTGCTAACTCTTACCATTAAATCCAATATTCGAATGCTCATAAGTTTACACTTGCTTAATGCCCATTCTCTCCTCACTCCTCTTAAGTTATATTCTTTAAACTTGTCGAAAATTATGAACATTAAGGCAGCTCTGCTGTAACCAAACAAATCATGCTACTGAACACACAAACTGGAGTAATGAACACAAAGCTTAATCTGTTTAAAGAAATCTTTCTTACCGACCCACATTATTCAAGATTTTGTTAATGTGCAAGAGTGAAAACGACTTGTATAGCTTACAATGGTTTCAGGGGTTTTCTAAACCATAGACTCAGTCATCAACCAAGCTGTTGATAGTAAAATATTAAAATGACCTTAACCTCTTTTTAATCAATCATACCTGATATGATACAACATTCAATATATCAAAATACTGAACAAATGATCCAAGCTCTTTAAAAGTCCATGTTGTTTCATGTTCCCTAACATTACATTCCCATTGAAAATAAATGTTTACCCTAGTTTCTTGAAAATCAGATCAATTAACAGTCTCCATGAACATAAATACAACTTTACCAAAAATTTATTCTAACATCTTTTAGATTTATGACATACAACTGCCACATTAAATTTCCTGATAGTAAGCATTTACAATAGCTTCTTTTACATCAGAACACCAAATATTTTGCAACAGTAACTTGTCAAAATAAAAAATATCTACCCCGGCCTCATAAAAGTTAAATTCAAACCTGACTCCATATCATTATGCTGGTTACATGGGGCTGTCTTCTAGACTTACAGCTTGATCTACAACCAAGTTTTCTTCCTACATGCCTGGCATACTTGACTGAGTCACACTTGAGTTTTGCAGTAGAGGGATTAGCACTAAAATGTTATATATCATGTTTTGCTATGTTTACTGTAACAGGAAGATTAGGACTAAAATGCTAAATGTCATGTTTTGCTATGTTTACTGTAACAGGAAGATTTGGACAAAAATGTTAAATATCATGTTTACTGTAACAGGAATATTAGGACTAAAATGTTATTTATCATGTTTTGCTATGTTTACTGTAACAGGAAGATTAGGACTTAAATTTTATTTATCATGTTTTGCTATGTTTGCTGTAACAGGAAGATTAGGACTAAAATGTTATATATCCTGTTTTGCTATGTTTACTGTAATAGGAAGATTAGGACTAAAATGTTATTTATCATGTTTTGCTATGTTTACAGTAACAGGAAGATTAGGACGAAAATGTTATTTATCATGTTTTGCTATGTTTACTGTAACAAGAAGATTAGGACTAAAATGTTACTTATTGTTTTGCCATGTTTACTGTAACAGGAAGATTAGGACTAAAATGCTATATATCATGTTTTGCCATGTTTACTGTAACAGGAGGATTAGCACTAAACTCATTTATTGTTCTGCTATGTTTACTGTGATGAGAACTGGGCCTAAATGGAACTATAGAGAAGTTAGTGAAAGGGAAAAGAAGAAACAAAGGAAAGTATTTACAAATTTTGAAGTGAAGAAATTGTCTTTAAAATGTGCCAGATCATAGATATCAGGAAAAACATAAGATGGTAGAGAAAGAAACAGTAATCTTTACATCTTTTCTTATTCCATCACAATTAGTCATTAGTGGGGAGGGTTATATGATCATAAAAAATTATGGATTAACAAATACAAAACCGAAACATTTCTAAATAAAAGAACCTATGCAAACCCCATCCAACTTCCCTATACATCCAATATTTATCTTAGTGTCATAACCCAAAAGTACCAATGAAGTCATCTGATGATTTTCAACACCAAGAATGTTCACTAAACTCATTTGTTCACATCTGAACAGAGCACAAAAGCCTCCCAGTAAAGACCATAATCACACATTGTTCAAATAACATGAAAATAAGGCAATGCTTGCAAATGAAGAATGGTAGGTGAGGTTCTCATGTTCTGTTGATTTCTAAAAATTTTTCACAAACTTTTATTCTAATTAACCTCACGTTTTTCCTTATCTTCACAAAACTCATTTACTGCCTGAAGATAAAACCATGGAAAGGTCTGATGGGCTTGGTTGTAGATTGAGGGCTGTGCTTTCAGTGCATTACACATTACAGCTAGAGAATGGATACAATCAAGAGAGGCTTTTCTTCGTCCATTCCCAGCGCTAACTCACTTATGAAGGATACGAAAGGATATAAATGCAAATCTTAACATCTGCAGGTCTAATTCTGTTCTCAAAAGTTATTACAAAAATTATACAATACATCTTTTGCATTGAAGCCTTGTTTGTCAGGCACACCCAAGGAATATCTGCTTTATACCTAGAGTATTTTTTGGAGGTCTTCTAACTCACAGCATAAACTGGACCCAGTTTGCTAAGCTGGATTACTTGTCAACCATGCTCTTGAAAACTGCAGCCCACATGCGCAAGTAGCCATCATAACCCACTGAATTGGTCTGATACTCTGCATATACTTGACTATAGTCTTCTTAAATTTCTCCACTCAGTATCCTATAGTGTTTTTGATGGCTGCAGGAATCGTGTTGAATAGCTGTGGGCTCCAGATGTTCTAAATATTTTCTCCTTTTGTACTTATCATGTCCTTTGATTTTCATGGTTACATCTTACAGTTTTATGTGCCTATTGTGCCAGTAAAGAATCATTTTCCAGTGTAGACTGGAAACTATACTTTCTAAATTTTTCCAAGCATAAACAATGAAATACTTAAGTGATTTCAATAATTCATGTAGTTCCATTCCTTTATCTGTATTCTTCATGAAAGACATCCAAACAATTTCTAATTCTGCAAATTCATCCTTGTTCCTTGACAGCAAACAGCAGCCTTCTATTTATAAGAGTATCATTAATGCCTAGAAGAGTATCATTATTTTTTCCTCCCTTGACCTGAAAGTCTGCAAGATCCATCCTTTCATCTTTTTTTATAAGAAAACTGTTTTGTTCACCTATTATTACTCTGGGGTCTTTCATATACTTTAAACATAGGACAGTGTCTGTTCTTTCATAAACTTCATCCAGTATTCTGTGATGCTCAAGGCCTGACTTTTTGCATTAAATCACAAAATCCAGGAAACACATTAGCATTGCTGAAAAGCTGAAAATGATTGAGCATCTTCACTATGGAAAGAGTAGCTTGTGCTTAATGTAAGCCCATTTCTTACAAGGTAATTAAGGTGACTCCAAGTGACCCTGGCTGGAGCTATTTCCTTCTGATTCTGAGCAGTACTTGCTACTCCCTAAACACCTCAAGCCAAGAGGAATGAGGAAGGTTTCCATTGAATTCGTTAATATTTCATTTATAAATGATGTTCCAGGAAACACATTGGGATGTATTGGATTTTGGCTTCTAATGGACCAACCTATCCTCTAATTAGTCCATCAGAAATGGATTTTACTGAATATCAATTTTTTCCTGCTATTCCCATCTTACACACTTTATGTGCTATAATATCATGGTCACAATGTTGTATGGTTGCGAGGCGTGGGCTATGGATAGAGTTGTGCGTAGGAGGATGGATGTGCTGGAAATGAGATGTTTGAGGACAATGTGTGGTGTGAGGTGGTTTGATCGAGTAACGTAAGGGTAAGAGAGATGTGTGGAAATAAAAAGAGCGTGGTTGAGAGAGCAGAAGAGGGTGTTTTGAAATGGTTTGGGCACATGGAGAGAATGAGTGAGGAAAGATTGACCAAGAGGATATATGTGTCGGAGGTGGAGGGAACGAGGAGAAGTGGGAGACCAAATTGGAGGTGGAAAGATCGAGTGAAAAAGATTTTGTGTGATCGGGGCCTGAACATGCAGGAGGGTGAAAGGAGGGCAAGGAATAGAGTGAATTGGATCGATGTGGTATACCGGGGTTGACGTGCTGTCAGTGGATTGAATCAGGGCATGTGAAGCGTCTGGGGTAAATCATGGAAAGCTGTGTAGGTATGTATATTTGCGTGTGTGGACGTATGTATATACATGTGTATGGGGGTGGGTTGGGCCATTTCTTTCGTCTGTTTCCTTGCGCTACCTCGCAAACGCGGGAGACAGCGGCAAAAAAAAAAAAAAAAAAAAAAAAAATATCATGGTCACATCTAACAAATTCTTCAGCAAATTCTGTGCACGTCAGCATTTCGTCTTTCTGTAGTAAAATGTTATCATAGTGGTCATGCAATTTACTGGCAAGATCTCTCTAAGCAGAAGCCCTTTTCCTCCTGGGATTAGATTATTTCATTCTGTAAAATTAGTTAACTTACCAACGAGGACTCTATATGACATTATATTAATTTCTGATGTAATGCTATTAATTCCAAAGTTGTTGGGCTATCAAGTCAGTCTTTTTGGACTGCTTTGCACCCTTCTTTGTGGAATGGGGTAATCAAGAGTCAGTTTCAAACTCTGAGGGATGTTAAACCAGGCAATCTGTCTTATGAATACTCAGTTCTCGTGCAAGATGTGTTTTGCACTTCCTTCAAAACACAGAGTTCCAGGAGTTGGATCATGGGATGGAGTAAGCATGCTTTTAATAGCAAGATCTGCTAAGTGTACAACAGGATGAATATCACTGAAGCAGTCTGTTGAGTCAATTATCATGGTAGTTGTTGGCTCATACTGCTTCTTTAGGATCTCATTTATCTCCTAACAGTCATACAGTAATGTGCTCTCTTTTGCTTTCAGATGGTGGTCCTTAATCTACATAAATTTCATATCAGAGTAAAAAATTTTTTAAAATTAACTTGCTTGCCATTTCCCAAATTGATGATATAGCACCAGGAACAGACTATGAATGGTCACATCCACTCTGTCATGTTGTGTAAAAAAAAAAAAAAAAAAAAATAGCACAAGGCTTTCAACACATCAGGTTTAACTTGAGTAGCAATTCCTATTACTCACTTATGGTGGGGTTATTATATAGCTGGCACATGGTAATGAGTGTGAGGAGAAGCAACTAATGCTGTTCTCGTGTGTTATGATAATTTACTATTTGTAAACCAGATGATATTCCCACAATTGGTCTTAAGTTGTCTCAAGAGGAAAAGGCCCATATTCTTGCTTGGATGCAAGAAATTATATCCACAAGTGACATTTCAATTCAAGACATATCAGCAAGGCAAAAAAGTCCACCATCCAGGCACTTAGTTAGGCTTCCTAATGGCAAACCTCCCCAAAGAGCTGGATTTGGTCAACTTAGTTAAACCAATGACAATCATTTATAACCTAATAGGGATGCTTCATCTGGTTATGTCACCTTACTCATCTCCATAGGATGACCAAACCCATTTTTTGGGGGAGGGATGACAGTAAAGAGAAGAAAAAAGTGTCCACATGGGAGATCTTCACTAAAGTATTGATTACCTGGCAGGAGTCTGATAAAAAAAAAGCTCTTACTTATACCTCTTTGTTCAACATAGGTTTCTTTGACAACAAATGAACTCTAAATGTGTTATATTGATACTCAAGAGTTTTAGAAGTGCATGGGCCTATTTTAGAAGTCTGATAAGAAAAGCTCTTGCTTATACCTCTTTGTTCAACTTAGGTTTACTTGACAACAAATGAACTCTAAATGTGTTATATTGATACTGAAGAGTTTTAGAAGTGCATGTGCATATTTTCTGATTACTATTTTTTTCTGTGTTTTTACTTAAATCCTGGGGGATTTAAGTGCTAATGTGCTGCTCTCTTTTTGAATCTATAATTACATCCATATTACAATCCATACTTCCCCATGTACAAAATTGAAGTTGAAAATCTCATCATATTATTGTTGTGCTGGCTTGTAACGGTCCCTTAGTACTTCCTTGATTTTTGTTTGTCACATTGACCTCCTTAATTCCAGTTTTAGGTAGTCTGTAAGTTACTATATTCAGTAAGAAAGACTAGCACATGGGCTTTATTGGATTACACACTTAATGATAGGCTTACAAATAAGAGACTCTTTTGTATGTGAATGTTCTGAGAAGGACATGTCATAGGGATGTCTCATCATCAGCTGGTGGAGGTGAGGGTGAAGATCTGTAAAGGCTTTTGGAAAAGAAGATATGACGTGGGTGAAAAGAGGATGATGAGAGTCAGCAAGCTTTGAAAACAGGCTTGTGTGAAGAGATACCAAGAAACTGAGTGTAGAATGGCAGAGGTGAGAGTAAATGATGCTACAAGGGAAAGTGAGGAATGAAAGGTGTTTAGAGAAGCATGTAGCATGAAGATATAGGCCGATGGGCAGGTGGGATCGGGCAATGAGAGGGAGAGATGACAAAGTTAGGCCTATGTTGCTTGTGAAGAACAAAGACAGGTGTGTCAAAGTTACTTATACGAAAAGTTTGATTGATTGGGAGATGTACAAGAGAAAGTTGCAGTCGGTCCAGAGGAAGGTGCAGAAGCTCAAAATGGGGGCAAATTAGAGTTGGATGAGCAAATATTAACAGTCTTCTTGGAGAATAGGAAAGTGTTTTGGAAGGTTAACAATGTGAGAGAAGAAAAAGAGAACTAATGGGAACATCAGTGAAGGAGGCAAATGAGGAAATGGCAACAAGAAATAAGGTGAAGAAGAGACAGAAAGAGTAAGTTGAAGGACTATAGGATGTGTCTGATGATAGATGATAATCAGGGGGGTATGCTAAGTGGGAGTCATAGCAAGTAGAGAGGTGAAAAAGAGAAGAAAGCCTTACGTAAGATGAAATGTGGCAAAACAGCTGTAGTGGATGGTATCACAATCAAATTTCTTAAAAAAGGAGGTAACTGTGTTGTTGATTAGTTCGTTAAGATTGTCAATGTGTGTATTGTATAAAGCATTCGTTGGACCACATTTGAAATTTTGTAATACAGTTCGGCATCTCTATCAGGTAAAAGACACAGTTATCATTGAAAAGCATATGACGAGGGCAACCAAACAGCTGCTTCCATAGGAAACTATCATACCCAAGAACACTAAAGCAAACAAATTTGCCAACTCTAGCTTATAACATAAGGGCAACATGACTGAGGTATACAAGATTATAAATGGAATTATACGATATTTTGCAAAAACCTGACATGGAAAAATATTGGAATGACTAGAAGGCATACTCTGATGCAACTTAAGGTTGAAGATTAGGTGTTAGAAAAAATACACCTTTACACAGAGGGTTGTTGATTCACGGAACTCTCCGCCACATGAAATTGTTCAAGCACCCATCACTGTATGCCATCAAGCACCTCCTGGGAAAGTTCTGGGAGTACCAGCCATTATTTCATGATTTTCAAGTCACAATCACAATGAAGAGATGTCAACCAGAAGGGCAATCTGGACCCAGAGGCAATTAGATCTCCATCCAGTATCTACCAAAGATAACCTATGCAAAATATTGTTCCATACACCGGAAGGGCACCACTTAATAAAAAGCAAAACCAAAATTAAACTAAAAGATATTCATTTACAAATTAGTACTGCATCAAAACTAGCTCTGGATACCAAGTAATTTCATTTTGCAATGGTAGTATAGTGAGTGCTTAGAGAAGAGAATGAAAGTTGCAGAATACACTTTGGAGAATTATATCAAGGAAAATGAGGGTGAAACACTTGTTGAAAATCAACAGAAGCTATGAGAACCTTACATAACCTAAGATCTGAATTCCACTGTACTTTTCAATATTTCAAGTATCTATATCATGAGAAGCTATGAGAACCTTACATAACCTAAGATCTGAATTCCACTGTACTTTTCAATATTTCAAGTACCTATATATCAGACAACCTTGATTGAGCAATGCCTCAACAAAGGCAGTGAGCTGCTGTACTTGTCACCATCCTAAATCCCCACAAGTAGCCATTTCATGTGGTCCCCAGCAGCCAACCACATCATTGTTGGTATACTTATACATGTCAAATGCTACAAGAGGATATGTGAGGTTTCCATAGGTTCAGTAAATGTTATGCAAACATCTACAGATACCAACTCCATAACTTCCCCCAAACTATTGCCTTATCCACTACTGAAGAACAAAATACAATACTCCACATTAAGCGCCAGAGCTTTTACTCTATTGTCTATACATTACACTACCACTAGAGAAAGAAATCAATTAATACCCATTGCTAGTTTTAAAGCAGAGCTGAACTACTAGTTTACCTACTCAACCTAATCATCTATGGAAGGAAATAAGAGACTGCACTCTTACTAAACCATAGCCACTCCAAAATGGGAATGCTGCTACCTTACCTTACGTATATAGTAGCTTATGATGGTTTCAAAGGTATTTTAAGCCCAAAGCTGTCTGGGGCCAAGCTACTATGTCACTCCTCTGCTTAGTAAAGTTGTTAAGAGTTTACAGCTAACCAACAAACTTTTATATGTCTAAGCCCTTCATAAAATCTTCCATTGTGCAGACCGGTGTTTCTACTAAATCCAATTAAGGTATTACACCATCTAGGGCACGTCTATAGTGTTCTCCCTTGATGGACTTCATGCACCTTCTATTTAGCTGTTCTTGCCAAGAGATCACTTCCTTTTAAGTGCAAGCTGGAAACCACAATTTCCAAGGTTTTCAAGATAAATCACTTTACATACTTTCAGTCTGTGCTCTAAAGAGTACAGCCTCAACTGTTTTCATTCATTTCCAGGAGCCAAAACTCTTGACAACATTAGTGCAGGATACAAGTTCACTTATTACGTAACATCTGAGTATCACTGCAGGGAATTCTTAGATTAAGTGGGGATAGACTTTTTATTTTCAGTTTTGCCATATATTTCTTAGATATCTTTATATCAAACAAAATATTTTTCAAGTACGTTGAGGTAGGATAGGGTTAGAGACCAAACCCCTCCACTGAAGATTAAGTAAAGGTGATCGGTTTGGTAAGTTCGAGCTCTTCCATAAACCAGGAGGGGTTTGTGCAATAAAAGTTCACTTATTCACTCATTGGAACTACCTGTATGGAACATTATTTGCTATAACTTTTGTGCGGAAAAGATAAATCCTGTAATAAAGTGAAAAAAATATACATCATAACAATAGTAAATCACCCATCAATGCCAGTTGCTGATAAGATAAGGATGACTGGTTTCACTGTTTTAACCCACCACTTTACCTAAATACCAAGATGTCAATGGGTATGAACTCTTCCAAAGTAGGGCTAGTTCAACTGAAGTTCATCTTTACATTCATCAGAACTAATATCTGTATAAAACAACATTTGCTATAATTTTTCTTCCATGAGGAAATAGTTAACCCTGTAATAAAGTGAAAAGAATTATACACTGATCGGCCAAATAGTACATAACCCACCTGGTCGGCAAAATAACCACTGCCAACATAACAATGATGCAGCCTACTCATGATAATACGGTGTCACTATGTGTATTCAACGAATGCTCAATTTTGAAACATAAAATATACCTAGTTATTCTCTGGAATTTACATAACTAAAGCAAAAAATTCAAACTTTCCAATGAAAACTTGCCACCCAAAACTCACATCAACAATTTTATGCCATTACACATGATGATCAAACTTAAGGGAAAAGTATCATAATGCTGAGACGCCTACAACTTAATGCCTCATATCAAGCCATGTTTCCCCCACAAAAGAAACTTCCACAGCAACACTGCAAGCTTAAGCTTAAGCCCAAGTTTTCCCTCTCGTCACACTCAAATCTTCCTTTCATTCACAACTGTTGTAATAATGGACCGGAATTATGAAACCAATCCATAACACTCTTAAAGACTAGACAGCTAAGTTATTATAACACGAATCAATACAAGCTTCTCTTTTCTCCAGTATTTACAGCATGAAGTCGGGATGTCTCCTCAGCGGTAAGCCTATGACAGGCTCCTGGTAAGGTCGACTTACACTTCTTTAAACAGGTTGTTCAAAGTAGTTCCACATGAACCTACCGCATTTACTGAACCCACACCACACCACTTTGCAAAACCTCTCTCGCCAACCATAAGAATGCGTCAAATTACACTTTATCCACCAGCAGTTCAGACAAAGCTAGACAACCCTAATGAGGACTCGGCTCGCCAACTGACAGTAAACCGAGAAAAATAGTCAACTGCTTGCGGCCGCCACCTCCCTCACATATACAATTTTCGCCTATACTAAACTGTATTTACAATGGTTGACCAAATAATCTACTAATTCTAGCAAAAAGTTGAACAAAAATCTCATAATCACTGATGGCCGACGATACATGATGAAAATACAGTCAAATTGATGGGCTGAGCTCCCTGACGGGCAGTCAATGGAAGTGCTTCTCGACATAATTGGAACATTTCCTTGAATATACAGCACATATCAACCCCTACTTACGTTGATTTGCATAAGATAATGTAAAAATACATAAGAGATAGAGAAAATCATTCACCTTGATTCCTGCTGTCGTAATATTTGAAGAATACTCCCAAAATCCACGCCTATCCCCGCCTTCTCATGGGGACACACCTGATTTTGCCTTAGATTAAATATTCATTAAATTCTTATTCTAGCCACTTCAAACTGCACATAGGGAAGATCACGTCTTTACTCTTCACACGGATGTCATAATGACCAAAATAATCCTGTTTTCTTGCAGCAAATACACGTATATGCGAGAGTACGAGGGTTACACATATCACAGCTCAAGATGGCCGACTCATTTCGATTCCTGAACGGTGACCTCAGTGCGCGCGCGCTGATTGGTCCACACCATCAACACACAATCTTGTGAAAAATATCAACCATTGTTATTTCCCTTGCGGAATTACCTCTGGTCGTCTCACTATTACCAGGGAGTATATTCTGTACGTGCTGTACGTAGGATACATTTGTTTTACTGAGGTTTGCTAGACAAAAACATTCGGCTGAGTATAAATAATATTGGAACTCGGTTGGTCTCAGGTAGGCTCTCGTTGGTGCAGACCAGTCTACTGCCTGTACAATCTGACTCGGAACAGACTCAGCCTTTTGAAGATTACAGTTGTTGACTCCTCATGAGTTGGCTTCATTATTTTTCCAGATATGTCCTTATAACCGACACTGAATTCAACCACGCATAGAAAGGAATCGACGAGCTATAGAAGATGGTGCACCTGTCATATGACGTCACGAGCAGGAGGCGCCGGACTTAGCCTCACCTGATGCACCGTTATTCTCATACAGTTATTTTCTATGTGATCCTTTACCTGCAGAACACATCTAAACCTACGAGTAGGCGTCTCTTATATGAATGAGGCTACTCTTTTTCTGGCTACACCTTGAGGACGGAATAAGGCGTAGTCTAAAGGACGATGCCCAAACATGGGTAGCCGAGATACCCTGAGGCAACATTCACCTATAGTGGCCTCTTATAGGTAGATCTTGGGTCGAACAGCTTCTGATTTGCTCCATGGCTTCTGTAACGCCAAGGGAACCGAGATTTAGTGAACATATCTACATGATGTTCAACTCGGGAATCATGTTTAAGATTGTTAATCTATCTATCGTACAATGACGTCCAAAGCCGGTAGCTCGTGACACTTGCACATGTCCTTACTCTCTCATGAGTAACATGTTTCTTGACAAGTCAGAAGTAATCATATGAACAGATGAAATGAATCAAAGTTGAGGTTGAACGGACCCACTCCGAAAGTGGTAGGGTGTAGGTGCCAGTTATGCGCTTTTCACCCATTTCTTTCCTCAATCTAACCGTATCCATCCGTTATTTGCAGGCTAATCATATAAGACCATTAATAACTGTGGGAAGACTAGTCACTGAAATTTTGAAACATTGTTGTTCTCTCTGTAGAAACGACATATTAAGAAACAATATAATTGGCACTCCCTTATACCTGCTTCATTCACCTATGTCAGTGATGTTGTAAAGGTGTTTTTATTTCACCTGATTAATTGTGAGTCATAGTAATATGAAATACCTAATTAATGGGGACAAAAAAATATCCAAAAAAAAAGCTAGTTACATAATACATGGTGTGTTCTGTTTCGCAGCGATTCACGCAACATGAATAACATTACTCAGAGGTAAAAGAAAATACGAGTAAATATGGTAGGTGTTAATGTTCGTATGCTGGCGTAGACCATAGGAGAAATGGTGACCCCATGACCCAGCGGAAGGGACCCATTCGTAACCTCTCATGGCGATGGGGTCCTTGTAGCTGGCCCTGAAAAAGAGAGAGGGTCACAGTGGGTCTTTCACAACGGGGCCTAAGTGGCCATGAGACGAAGGGAAGGGACTACTGTGGCCATGACATAGGGAAGGGACTACTGTGGCCATGACATAGGGAAGGGACTACTGTGGCCATGACATAGGGAAGGGACTACTGTGGCCATGACATAGGGAAGGGACTACTGTGGCCATAATAAAAAGGTTACTGTGGCCATGACAAACAAGGAAGGGACTACTGTGGCTACGACAGACATAGGGAGGGAGCTACTGTGGCCATGACAGACACAGAAAGACTAAAGTGCCCCTGCCACAGAAGGGTCATTTTGTATAGGTCAAGGGAGTCACTGTGGCCCTGACACAGGGAAGTTACTACGTCCCTGACACAGGGAAGTTACTGTGGCCCTGACACAGGGAAGTTACTACGTCCCTGACACAGGGAAGTTACTGTGGCCCTGACACAGGGAAGTTACTACGTCCCTGACACAGGGAAGTTACTGTGGCCCTGACACAGGGAAGTTACTACGTCCCTGACACAGGGAAGTTACTGTGGCCCTGACACAGGGAAGTTACAGTGGCCCTGACACAGGGAAGTTACTGCGTCCCTGACACAGGGAAGTTACTGTGGCCCTGACACAGGGAAGTTACTGCGTCCCTGACACAGGGAAGTTACTGTGGCCCTGACACAGGGAAGTTACTGCGTCCCTGACACAGGGAAGTTACTGTGGTCCTGACACAGGGAAGTTACTGCGTCCCTGACACAGGGAAGTTACTGTGGCCCTGACACAGGGAAGTTAATGTGGCCCTGACACAGAGAGGAATACTGTGAGACTGGTATGTGGGAGTCACTGTGGCCCTGAAACATGATTATCTATGGCCGGGACATGAGTCACTGTTGCCCTGAGATAGCAGGGTCCCTGTAGCCTTGACACGAAAGGTTCACTGTAGTCCTGACACGGGCGAAGTATTGTAGCCCTGACACGGGAGTTAATGTAGCCCCTTACAAATGAGTTACTGTAACTGACACGGGATTC
Organism: Panulirus ornatus; assembly: GCF_036320965.1. Classification (NCBI taxonomy): domain Eukaryota; kingdom Metazoa; phylum Arthropoda; class Malacostraca; order Decapoda; family Palinuridae; genus Panulirus; species Panulirus ornatus. Next base: position 18,596,414 of record NC_092228.1, read on the forward strand.
ACTGTAGCCCTGAACACGGGAGGGTCATTGTAGCCTTGACATGGATAAGTCACGTAGCACTGACACGGGAGTTACTATAGTCCCAATATTGGAGAGTTACTGTAACCCTGACTCGGGAGGGTCATTGTAGCCCTGACACGGGAGTTACTGTAGCCCTAACATGGGAGTCACTGTAGCTTTGACACTGAAGAATTCCTGTAGCCCTGATACAGGAGGGCCACTTGTAGCCCTGACACGGGAGTTACCGTAGCCCTAAACACGGGAGGGTCACTTGCGGCCCTGACACGGGAGTTACTGTAACCCTGACACGGGGAATTACTGTAGTCCTGACACGGAAGGGTCACTGTAGCCCTGACACGGGAGAGTTACTGTAGCCCTAACATGGGAGGGTCACTTGTATCCCTGACACGGGAGAATTACTTTAGCACTGACACGGGAGGGTCACTGTAGCCCTGACATGGGAGAGTTACTGTAGCCCTGACACGGGAGAATTACTTTAGTACCGACACGGGAGAGCTACTGTAGCCCTGATACGGGAGAGTTAATGTAGTCTTGATACGGGAGAGTTACTGTAGCCCTGAACACGGGAGAACCTCTTGTAGTCCTAACACGGGAAAACTACTTTAGCCCTAACACAGGAGACTTACTGTAGCCCTAAACACGGAAGTCACTGTACTCCTTACACAGGAAGGTCACTGTAGCCCTGACATGGTAGGGCCACTTTTAGCCCTGACACGGGAGTTACTGTAGTCCTATACACGGGAGAGTTACTGTGGTCCTATACACGGGAGAGTTACTGTAGTCCTGAACACAGGAAGGTCACTGTAGCCCTGACATGGGAGAGTTACTGTAGCCCTGACATGGGAGAGTTACTGTAGCCCTGACATGGGAGAGTTACTGTAGCCCTGACATGGGAGAGTTACTGTAGCCCTGAACACAGGAGGGTCACTGCAGCCCTGGCATGGGAGAGTTACTGTAGCCCTGAAGATACAGGAGTCACTGTAGCCCTGAACACAGGAGGGTCACTGCAGCCCTGGCATGGGAGAGTTACTGTAGCCCTGAACACAGGAGGGTCACTGCAGCCCTGGCATGGGAGAGTTACTGTAGCCCTGAAGATACAGGAGTCACTGTAGCCCTGAACACAGGAGGGTCACTGTAGCCCTGACATGGGAGAGTTACTGTAGCCCTGACATGGGAGAGTTACTGTAGCCCTGACATGGGAGAGTTACTGTAGCCCTGAACACAGGAGGGTCACTGCAGCCCTGGCATGGGAGAGTTACCGTAGCTCTGAAGATACAGGAGTCACTGTAGCCCTGAACACAGGAATCACTGTAGCTCTGAAATGGGAGTTTCAAATATAGCCCTGACACGGAAGAGTTACTGTCGCTCTGACATGTGAGAGTTACTGTAGCTCTAACATGTGGGAGTTACTGTAGCTCTAACACGGGAAATTTACTGTAGCCCTGACACGGGAGAGTTAATGTAGCCCTGACACGGGAGATTTACTGTAGCTCTGAACACGGGAGAGTTACCGTAGCCCTGACACAAGAAGGGTCACTGTAGCTCTAATACGGGAGAGTTACTGTAGCCTTGACACAGAAGGGTTACTGGAGCCCTGATCACGGGAGAGTTACTGTAGCCCTGACACGGTAGTCACTGTAGCCCTGACATGGTAGTCACTGTAGCCCTGACACGGGAGGGGCACTATAGCCTTGACACGAGAGGGGTCACTGTAACCCTGACAGATGAAGGTCACTGTTGCCCTGACACGGGGGCCATTGTGTCTTACACAGGAGGGGGGGGGGGGGGGGCATTGTTAACCTGATCCGAGAGAGTCACAGTGGCCCAAACACAAGAGTCACTGTGATCCTAGCACAAGAGCCACTGTGACCCTGGAACAGAAAGTCAGCATGACCCTGACACAGGAATCATTGTGGCCCTGACAAATAGGAGTCAAAGTGGCCATGACGAAGGGCGGGTCCCTAGCCCCCACCTTAAGGGAGTTTAAAAAAGATCAACAGTCTGTTGGCAGATCTCAGAACTGCATTCAAGAACGATAAGGAAACACTTAGCTACCTGTTTACACCGCACATAAGAATAAGCCTCTCAAGTTTGGTCATCACACTTAAAGAAGCACAAGGAGCTAACAGAGGAGATCAATAAAGATATACTAGAATTAACAGAGCTGAGGTACAGGGAAAAGCTAAAGGCCTTAAATTTGCCCACCAAGGAAGAGAGAAGAGCGAGGAGTGACTAACACAACGTCTAAGTTTCTAAAACAAACTGTTAAAGTAAGCTGAGAACAGTTCCTCGAGGGGGACAAAGTAGTAGAGGACATAACTTGAAATTAGGCAACAAACTTGATAATGAAGATGTGAAGAAGTATTTTCATATTAAACTGGCTGGGTTATCCGGCGATGCACGGGATAAAATGACTTATCAAATCAATCATATGAAAATGGCCTTTGCTTGCCTCCCAACGGCTTTTGAGTCCGATTGCTGAATAGTTGAACTGTGTGGTATCTTCTGAGTTAAAAGAAAAAAGTAACAGGGAGTTGCAGTATGTCTGAACCTTGAAAGGTGGCTTTTGCTGGCCTTTTATAGCCACATTCTACCATTGATCCTGAGGTGCTCTCGTCATATCTTGAGGCTGGTAGGTCACCTATTTTGAATAAGTGCAGTGATATAAGGTTGGAGTGGCCTGAAATAGGCCCTCATGGCCAGGGTGCGGTAGCCTTAAACCTTGCCTAGATTCTTATGTACCTACACCTAAAGTTTACAGCCTCTACGTGCTATATAAAGCTGTAGTAATTCTAAACCTTTTTTTTTTTTTTTTTCTAAAGAAGGAACGGAGAAGGGGGCCAGGTGAGGATATTCTCTCAAAGGCCAAGTCCTCTGTTCTTAACGCTACCTCGCTAACGTGGGAAATGGCGAATAGTATGGAAGAAAAGAAAAGAAAGAATTCTAAACCTTGAAAAGGTGGCTTTAGAAGTTGGGATTTGGTACCTTTGAATCTTATATTTCATCCTGAAGCACCTTTATTACAATTTGAGGCTGATAGGTCACCTATTTTGATTTAATGCGGTAAACAAAGTTTAATTTGAAAGGTTTGGGTGGCCCTTAGTGGCCTCAAAACGGCCTTAAATAGCCTAAAATATGACCCACATTGTAGTTCCTGCACGCAAAATCGGGTGCCATAGTAGCACGGCCTTAAAACAAATGTACGCACAAGCATCTGAAATTATTATAAGATATCTATTCGTTGCCTCTAAAGGGTAGTGCCAATTAAAGATTACTGAGTCCCAGAGGACTGCTCCTCGTATGGCTCGATTCTCTCTCTCTCTCTCTCTCTCTCTCTCTCTCTCTCTCTCTCTCTCTCTCTCTCTCTCTCTCTCTCGCTATCTATCTATCTATCTCTCTTCAATAACACAGGAGTGGAAGATTTTCAGCCCCCTTTTTTTTCTGTTCTTTTACTAAGCCTTCGATGACACGCAGGAATTACGTGAGCAGTGCTCTATTTCCTCTCCTTCCATTTATAGGGCTTCAGCTACAAGCAGTAGCAGGGAAACCATGAACTTATTTGGAGTGAGAAGTTCCTCAAAAAGACTGTCATCCTTTTCGTCCATTGCACCTAGCCTAGCCTACGACCTCGAGGATACATCGACGATCAAATGTCATTTTTGATATCAGTGGAGTGGAGTTTCGTCAAAGAACTTCTTACTCCAATGGAGTTCACATTTCCCTGTCACTGGAAGTAGCGCTGCAGGAGCCTCTAAAAAAAAACGCCTTGAAAAAATCAAAGGAGTGATGTGGTATACATGGGTTGACGTACTGTCAATCAACTGAACCAAGGCATATGAAGCAACCGGGGATAACCACAAAATATCTGTGGGGCCTGCTTGTGGACAGTGGTCTGTGGGTTCGGGGCAATACACATGACTAGAAAACCGACGTGAGCAAATGAAGCTTCTTCGTCTTTCCCTGACACTACCTCACTAAAGAGGGGAATGGCTAACAAGAATGAGAATCAACAATAATAACAATAACAATAATAATAATAATTAATAATAATGATAATAATAATAATTTTACACAATATACAAATCTTTATATAAGAATATAGTGTGTATGAACGCGCACTTCCACAGAACATAAAAACTCCGACCGCCAGGCTCGAACCCGGGACCTTATGCGTGGTAGGCGGGAACACTACAGCTAGGCATATATATATATATATATATATATATATATATATATATATATATATATATATATATATATATATATATCCCTGGGGATAGGGGAGCAAGAATACTTCCCACGTATTCCCTGCGTGTCGTAGAAGGCGACTAAAAGGGGAGGGAGCGGGGGGCTGGAAATCCTCCCCTCTCATTTTTTTTTTTTTTTTTTTAATTTTCCAAAAGAAGGAACAGAGAATTGGGCCAGGTGAGGGTAGTCCCTCAAAGGCCCAGTCATCTGTTCTTAACGCTACCTCGCTAACGCGGGAAATGGCGAATAGTTTGAAAGAAAAGAAATATATATATATATATATATATATATATATATATATATATATATACATATATTACTCTCCTAGGAATTCTTCTAGAGCTCCTGCAGCGCTCAGGAAACCAGCCAAGTTCACCAGGCGGGGCCATAGCAGGAGGCAGTATCACCATCAGCCTGGGTCATTAAGGAAGGACACGTACATGATCACACCTGCAGTAAACTATAGTAACAAGTTGATGGCATAACCAAACTTAGATCTTACTAGTAACCTAAGCATAATAAACCCTTACACTTGTACTTCGAAATAATCCAAAATATTATCCAAATGTGTTGATTCAAGGTTTGTAATCTGTCGGTGACATTCGTAATCATTTGTTCTGGACGATTTCCCCCAAAGAGCAAAGTCGCTGGCATAGGGAGCAGGTGGCACGATGTATGGAGGGTAAGCCAGGCTGGCCAGTATCCCAGGCAGTCGTATCAAGGTGGTTTTAAGCAAGTATGGCGGTCCTGTAACCTCACCCTTGCCCTTAACTGGTAAACTATTGATGTAAGGCTGAATATAATAATAATGTCGTGTCTTAATACCATTATATAACGAACAGGTTACCAGTTGACATACATATCACCCCAGTCGTGAGAGCGCTGCACCTAGACAACGCTGCTGACGCGGAAGGAGGTCGTCAAGCGGAGCGTTCCTGCCCTACAGGAGGAGGAGGGAGACTGGCCGGGTCAGCAGGTGCTGCCGCTACACCCCTACTTCCAGCTGACAAGACTGCTGCTGCTCCACCTTTTGACCGACGTAAATTTTGCAGTCCGCTGACAACCACACCAAAATTAATTGATCGTATTTATGGAATTGTGGATAATCTTTATTTCGAAATAAATGAATAACAAGAATTGTGAATCTAACTTTTTTATCGTTATTAAAAAATGCTTTGAATCTCGCAAAAAAAATAAATTTTCTTAATGCTACAAATGATACTACACAAACGACAATAGAGAAACGGAGCCTCGCTGGTATTCTGCCGACCGTGTAGGTGATTTCTACCTATAAATCTATCGATCTTGTGATCGCTACTTATAATAATAGACTAGACCACTAACTCATCTTGTACAACGGTGTGATCATAGGTATGCTGGCTAGGTTATCATACTCATGGTTCAAAAATCTGTCCTAGAATTGTAATACAGAATTGTATCATCGTGGTCAGGAGTCTTGCTATTATGCTCAAGACTCGTACGCTCATGCTTAAGGGATGCATGAACAATTTCCTATGTAATTATCGGAGTATCTGCTGCAACTATCCGGCACACTGCTTACCTTCCTAACTCTGGCCCCAGGGACACCGTCTTCCGCTCACCTTACCGAAAATGGCCCCCGACACAATCCATCCGCTGCTCACCTTATTGACTGTGGCAGAGGGTGGCCTCCGGCACACTGTCTTCTGCTCACCATATTCACTGAGGGGAAGAATGGCTCCTGCGACACGGCCCTCTGCTCATCTCATCGACTGGGCCAGAAGGTGGCTCGTGACACTTTCCGTCGCTCACTTCATTGGCGGTGGTGAAGAGTGGCCACTGGGACACTGTCTTCTGCTCATCTTATTGAAAGCAGTGGAGGGTGGCCCCCGGGACATTCTCCTCTGCTTACCTTATTGAAATTGGTGGAAGGTGGCCCCCGGGACACTGTCCTCTTTGCTTACCTTATTGAAATTGGTGGAGGGTGGCCCCCGGGACACTGTCCTCAGCTTACCTTATTGAATTTTGTGCAGGGTGGGCCCCGGGACACTGTCCTCTGCTTACCTTATTGAAATTGGTGCAGGGTGGCCCCAGGGACAGTCTTCTGTTCTTCTTATTGAAAGTGTTGGAGGGTGGCCCCCGGGACACTGTCTTCCACTCACCTTATTGACTGTGGCAGACGTTGGTTCCTATGACACTTTTCTTTGATCACCTCATTGACTGTGGCAGACGGTAGCCCCTCGGAATATGTCCTCTGCTGAAGTTACTGACTGTGGTGGAGGGAGGCCCATGGTGAGATAATTGTGATGACTTTTATAAGATACACATCAAAGAAAATCTGAATTTTTGCTCCTTTTGCAATACCCTAAGGAGACAATTTACTAAGCAAGTAACCTGTGAGATCCATCACATGATGTGACTTTTCTAATGAATTTTTGGATATACCCAATTTAACAAAAACAGCATTCAGAGACAAAGGCTCTTTTGCAAACTTCTAGTATTTAATGTTCTACCAAGTGAAATAAACACAAAAGGAGTGAGAACAAAAATCTTTGAAACATATAAAACTCTCTGTACAGTCAAGAAAATTAATGTACTGTACTTACCCAAAATCCTTCCTAGTTAAATTCCCAAATTTAACTAGGCCCAGTTTACAGAGTGAGATATCATTCTCCCACCTCAAAGACCAGATTTTGCCTTTTCCATTCTTTCTGAATAAGAATGCTCAATAGAGAGAAAAGAATGGACATTCCTTTGTTTAAGCAACATGAAATTTACCCAGAGCTGGCCAAACTAGACAGGATTTGCAGCTGCCGATCCATTTTGATGACTGAATTCTCCTCTTTTATATCTGTTAAGATAGCTCTAAAATCTCTAGTGATGTATATAATCTTTGTAAAACCTCTCTTATTCTTACAGAGTATTCAATTGAAGTTAATTCTTACTGGGAATGTCATGGATCTTACTCTTATAAACTTACCTATACACAGGTTGTGCCTTGTCTTGGTAAAGGAGAGCAGCTGGAATTGTTTCAGTCCTCATGCTTTTGCAAGTGTCACTAGATCAGATATACTTGATCATTTATTGTTAGCAAAACGGTATTTCTGAGAAAGATAAAAGGAATCAGTTAGAACTCTCTTACTCCTAATAAAAAAAAGGGGTAGTCCTTGAAGACATCACAATTTCCTCTTTTCTGCTGAAAGACTTGAGCATTCAGTTTTCCCTCTTTTCTGCTGAAAGACATGAGCACTCAGTTTTCTAAGTCCAACCCTACTAAAGGCAGATGTATCTGAGGTAACCCTTTTGAGTCTGTGAGGGGAAAAATATTTTCTCTCTCTAGGAAACTTAAAACCCCTCTCAGCAAGGAACATCTCTTTCAAGATGAAGAAATTGTTCTGTTGGCTCAACCTGGCCTGTATGCAAGAGTGCATCAACTTAGGTAGTTTTTTGTTGGGCTTCCTGAGAAACAATATCTTGGAGGAAAATCAATAAAAGGGGTCTTTAACAATCCTCAAACACATTCATCAGATAAAAGCTTAAGGCAGACAAGAAGGACTTAAAGTAGTGTTGTTCCTTCCATCAGGACAGATGGGGTTAACTTTTCTATTTTTGATATGCTTATCTAAAGGCTCTTTCTCTAACCCTGTTCCTTCATGTTGGTATGCTCTCATTCTAATGAGACTTTCTAACTCTGGAAAGACACATAAGCTTTTTATTTTTAAATGAAAAACTCATTCTCTCCAGGACAGTATCCCATGAAAAAAAATTTCAGGTTGCTATTTTCTACCCTACCTTCCTCTTTATTTTCTGCATAAATATTTTTCTTAAATGTCAGTAACCATCATTTGTTTAAAACTGTGATTTAAGAACCATACGGCAACAGGTCATTTATGCCCTTGGTAGTGAGTGGGACAATGATGTCACTGATAATGGGAGGTCAGGACTGGATCTGGGACTAAGCAAGCAAACCACTAGTAGGTTGTTTAGAGAAGGGTGAAAGGCAGCTAACTCACCATATCACAGGATTAGAAGTTCAACTTCCTGGGTTCCAAAGGATTCTCTTAAGAGTAACAGCGTCCTGCCCCAGATAATGAGTTCATCATTCTTCAAAACAAACATCTAAAATACTTTTTCTGACATGAAAAATATTACAAAATCACTGGATACTTCTGCAAAAATTATTACCAAGTAACAAGAAGTAACTCTTACTCCGAACTGACACAACCGTAGCTTAAAGTTCTTACAGGGTAATTCACTCGATATTTGTTGGTTTCTTAAAATCAATACTTCTTTTTTTAGTAAAACGGAGGTATATGGGTAGCCATGGCCTTTTTTCTTCCACCTGAAGGTTGTATACAGTACACTTAAACTACACACACAATCCTATATTGTTGTCTCACACTACTCTATTTTTGTTGCATGCTTACTTATTTTCTCTTAAGTACACAAGTTAGTCTTTTATTGTCACAAAAGGTAGCCTTTGCACTAATTTTCTTATAACTCCTCATTTCAGACAGTTGGTAGCTGCCTCATAGGTAAACTATATAGCAAAATCCCTCTGCAGGAGTTTGAAATAGCTATTGAATACATGTATTTCTGGAAATATACAGTGAACAGTGCATCTGAAAAAGAATCTGCATAAAACACTTTTCAAAAGTAAAAGGGGTTTATAATTCAATAAAAAAAATTTTGAAGAGACTAAAGACTTTAATGAGAATCATAAATTTCCCAAATACATTATGGTACATTGATGTGTTAACTGGAAAACAAAGAAATACACCGAACCCTCGATATATTGATTTCATGTTCACATATTTGATATGCTGCACCACATACTTTCAAAAATTTTTGTGAATGACATTTGCTTTGTCACCACTGATTTCATGGAAAATGCCAAAAATTCAAAGTTGTAAGCACTTATTCTATTTGACATGAGTTTCAATCCCTCTTGAAAATCAGGCCTCTGTAATAAAAGCTGAAAAATAGTCAGAAAGAATTACAGTACTGTAAGAATTCATCTCAGTTTATGTTAAAACAAAACAATCTGGGTTAGACATTTTCTTCCCTTTGATAAGTGTCAAGAATGTTTTCAGTATTGTACATAATGAATATATGTAAAAAAAAAATAATCTTACCCTTAAAATTCAAATTTTGCAATGCTAATACAATTTTTCATGAAATAGTAATACAATTAGATACCAAAACTAGCTAAACATGAAAACCATCAAACAGAAACTGGAAACAATCTGAGAAGTATCATTTATGTTTAAGCCACATTTGTACATCACAACTGGCAACCCCCATGCTCCTTCTTCTACATATCAAAACACTGCCTGAAAGAGTCATTCATAAGTTTGTAGACTTTTATATCAATATCATTACTGCACTGGCACCGCAAAAGAGGCAACTTCATGTTATTGTACATTATAATCTCTGGCTGCAAAGTACTGTACTTACACCAGTACAAAGTAATCAACATGTATTCAACAAAGAGCCATAATCGAGGTAAGTTTTCATAGTAACAGCAATTAGGCCTACATAAATGATCAGTTTTGCATTCTTAGCAAGCTTGAGGAACACAAAGTGAGCCACATGGACCAGCATCATCACTTGAGGCAACCACAGTAACATTATCAAAATTGTTTCAACTTTCTGGGTTAGATAATATTTGTTTGGTTAGCACAGCTCAATGGAACTGGTTTAAAGAAATATTTCCTAAACATCAAACTGCTTTGCACAATAGACAGTATACCATAATATCGTATAGTGGTGCACACCTCTGGTCAACGTAGGTTTTATGTATACATTCATCCCTTGTCGTAGAGATGCCCATTATAAGAACATTCACTTTAATGTAACTTAAAAATAAGGGAAGCATCTTCTAATGTGATGGCCATTATCAATTCTTAAAATTCTTTACCGAATTCTGAATTTTTAACTTGTAGATTTCATAGCCAGAATCAAATTATGTATTGTGTTCAATTCTTCATGATTCTATCACTTGCTCCTGCATGCATTTTATACCATCTCAGGTTTATTGCTTTATTCTAGTGCACAACCCAGGCTTTCTTGTGGCCACTGACATAATGTGTTGTGAATATCTCACTTTTAACTGTATTTCATCCTTTTTAACACTATAACTACAGTAGTCCAGTTGTAAGTCAAAATAATGGAAAAAGGGCATAACAGCATAACAGCAAAGGTGAAAAAAAGATAAAAAAAATTGAGGACTTTAGATGTAAAATTCGATATATTTAGGCACTTTGAATTAAGTGAAAATATCAAAATTCTGAGAGTTAGGACTTGCTATATCTACAGTGTACATATTTTTCTTTTCATACATATTCGCCATTCCAGTGCTAGTGAGGTAGCATTAAGAACAGATGACTGACTCTTAGAGGGAAAAACCCTAACTTGGCCCCCTTCTCTGTTCCCTCTTTTGGAAAGTAATACAGGAGGGAGGATTTCTAGCCCTCCACTTCCAACCCTCTTAGTCGCCTTCTACAACACGAGGAATACATGAACAGTATTCTTGTCCCCTATCTCCATGGATAGTGGAAATAATACATGACAATAAAAATGAAACCCAATAAAAATAAAACCCAATTATCAAGCCACTACATCATTACAAGTGCAACATAACTGACTCACCACAGAAGTGATGTACAGTAATGTTTAAATAGAAGAATAATAAGTGTCTGATTTAAAGTCCAAAATCAATGAAATATGTCAATAAATACAAAGGTCATTCAGGAGAAGCTGAAAGGTTAATACAAATACCTAAAGAGTGAACATGGTGAAATTTCTGAAATGGGAACTTGTATTGATAGGTCTGAGAGGTTTAAAAGGCATCATACTTTGCATAATGCAGCATCAACACTTTCATGTTCCCAGGGGTCTGTGCATCCATCTAACCTACAATAAACTCAGTGGAGGTGAGCACCATATGGATGTTTACGTAGATTTTTTGTTTTTCATATTGTTTTTCATTGTACAATGTTTTTACATATATTATGTTTGTGAATAAATTCCCTATCATAAGTTGCACAAAAAAATAAAAAAGCTTTGCATTACAGTCTCTTTTTCCTAAAGATGTGGAAAAATTCTATACACATGTAATTTACAGATTTTTACATCTATAAAAATGTGAATTGTTTTCTTTGTCATACTGCTTAAAAACACTTGCTCTATCACCATCACCACCACTCCTTCAGTATCATTAACACTAACTCCATCTCTAGCATCACTAACAATAATCCCATCAATCACTACTCACTCCACCTCCATCACCAACACTAATCATACCAACATAACCAATAATTGTACTGTACTTACCAATAAGGTCCCACAGAGCATCTGCACTTATCCCTCCACCAACTTCAGGGGATATAACCTGATGATGCACTATGATTTCACTGGTGGTGGGGACCTGAGGAGTCTAATGTAATGATAATTGGTTGTGGCAAGGGGGTTATGCTCTGAGGCATGCTAAAGAACTAGCATCTATATCTAGTGTCTGGTGTCAACAGACTCCACCTGCATGAGTTTACGCCAAAACTGAAAAGTCACCTTTGGCAAAGCTGTATCACCGCTAGTACAGTCTCACCAAATAAATTTTCAATTCCAAAAAATTCCATTGTCTCCCTGCTTCTGGACGTATCATACGAGCTGATGCCCCTAAATGGTCTATCAATCCAGAAATCCTAGTGTTACGAAAGGCTGTCTGTAATCTAATATTCGTACTGTATGGGGAGAGTCCTACCCTCAGGGGAACTATTTCTTAAACCCTCCCTTATTATTAGTAGCTTTTTAAATGCCTGTAAACTGCCAGCATTTACAATGTAATTACTTAGTCTATTCCAACTATCCACCATCCTTACACTAAAACAGTACTTCTTCAAGTCCTTTCTAACGGGCATTATGTTTAACTTCTTGTTATGATCTCTGGTTACTCTGTCATTACATCTCATAGAGAACTATTCATTTCAACAATGACTACATTAAAAAGTTGAATGCTGTAATCAGGTCACCAAAAAATTTTTCATCCATATATTGGTGTGAGTTCAAAAATTTGAAGGCAGACACTTTGTCACTTTGATAAATTTTTCAGGTGGAGCTGTCATAACAGATTATGCACAGTGTTTTAGACTCTTTCAGATAGATTTCTAAAACTTTTTCCAACTGTGTAATAATCATGCCTAACCTAATTAAACTATGTCTCATCCTCATTACTTTACACAATCTCAAGCTAAATTACATCTATCAATTATCAAACCAAATTTGGAGTTTGTCTAGTCTAGGCCCCCATGTAAGATGATGTAATAATCATTATCCTTTACTCCTCTAAAGACTTTAGCATCATCCACAAACATGATCAGGTAAGAGTTTGATCCATATTGCAAGTTGTTTACATATAATCATAATAATAAAAATGATAATAATTACACATAACAGCTTGAGAATGGATTTGAGTGGATGTGGCCTTTCTTCATCAGTTCCTGACACTATCTTGCTAATGCAGGAAATGATCAAGTATAAAAGAAAGAAAAATAATAAAAATAATGTGTTTGAACGGAGAAAAAGCGGAGGAAGTGAAGTGTTTTAGATATCTGGGTGTGGAAATGGCAACAAACAGAACAACTGAAGCGAAAGTGAGTCATAATGGGTTGGGGAGGGGGCAAAGATTCTGGAATTACTAAAGAATGTGTGGAAAGAGAGAATGTTATCTAGGAAGATAAAAATGTGTATGTTTGAAGGAATAGTAGTAGTCCCAACAATATTATATGGATGTGAGGGTGGCTGTGTTGGAAATGAAATGTTTGAGGACAATATGTGGTGTGAGGTGGTTTGAAAGAGAAAGTAATGAAAGGGTAAGAGAGATGTGTGGTAATAAAAAGTGTAGCCAAGAGAGCAGAAGAGGGTGTGCTGAAATGGTTTGGACATATGGAGAAAAAGAGTGAGGAAAGGTTGACAAAGAGGATATATGTGTCAGAAGTGGAGGGAACAAGGAAAACTGGCAGACCAAATTGGAGATGGGAAGATGGATTGAAAAAGATTTAATGCAATCAGGGCCTGAACTTGCAGGAGAGTGAAAGATGTGCACGGAATAGAGTGAATTGGAACGATGAGGTATACTGGGTCGACAAGCTGTCAATGGACTGAACCATGGCATGCAAAGCACCCAAGGTAAACCATGAAAAGGTTTGTGCGGCATGGCTGTGGATGGGAAGCTGTGGTTTCAATGCATTACACATGACAGCTAGAGAATGGATGTGAGCAGATGTGGCTTTTCTTCGTCTATTACCAGCATTGTCTTGCTAATGAGGGAAACAGCAATCAAGTATGAAAAAAAAGAAAAAATAATAATAATAAACACTTTATTATTATTTATTTTGCTTTTTCGCTGTCTCCCGCATTAGCAAGGTAGCGCAAGGAAACAGACTAAAGAATGGCCCAACCCACCCACATACACATGTATATACATACACGTCCACACACACAAATATACATACCTATACATCTCAACGTATACATATATATACACACACAGACATATACATATATACACATGTACATAATTCATACTGTCTGCCTTTATTCATTCCCATTGCCACCTTGCCACACACGAAATAACAACCCCCTCCCCCCTCATGTGTGCGAGGTAGCGCTAGGAAAAGACAACAAAGGCCACATTCGTTCACACTCAGTCTCTAGCTGTCATGTAATAATGCACCTGAAACCACAGCTCCCTTTCCACATCCAGGCCCCACACAACTTTCCATGGTTTACCCCAGACGCTTCACATGCCCTGGTTCAATCCATTGACAGCACGTCGACCCCGGTATACCACATCGTTCCAATTCACTCTATTCCTTGCACGCCTTTCACCCTCCTGCATGTTCAGGCCATGATCACTCAAAATCTTTTTCACTCCATCTTTCCAACTCCAATTTGGTCTCCCACTTCTCCTCGTTCCCTCCACCACTGACACACATATCCTCTTGGTCAATATTTCCTCACATATTCTCTCCATGTGACCAAACCATTTCAAAACACCCTCTTCTGCTCTCTCAACCACACTCTTTTTATTACCACACATCTCTCTTACTCTATTATTACTCGATGAAACCACCTCACACCACATATTGTCCTCAAACATCTCATTTCCAGAGCATCCACCCTCCTCCGCACAACTCTATCTATAGCCCACGCCTCACAACCATATAACATTGTTGGAACCACTATTCCCTCAAACATACCCATTTTTGCTTTCCAAGATAATGTTCTTGACTTCTACACATTCTTCAACACTCCCAGAATTTTCGCCCCCTCCCCCACCCTATGATTCACTTCCGCTTCCATAGTTCCATCCGCTGCCAAATCCACTCCCAGATATCTAAAACACTTCACTTCCTCCAGTTTATCTCCAGTCAAACTTACCTCCCAGGTGACTTGTCCCTCAACCCTACTGTAACTAATAACCTTGCTCTTATTCACATTTATTCTCAGCTTTCTTCTTTCACACACTTTACCAAACTCAGTCACCAGCTTCAGCAGTTTCTCACATGAATCAGCCACCAGCGCTGTATCATCAGCGAACAACAACTGACTCACTTCCCAAGCTCTCTCATCCACAACAGACTGCATACTTGCCCCTCTTTCCAAAACTCTTGAATTCACCTCCCTAACAACCCCATCCATAAACAAATTAAACAACCATGGAGACATCACACACCCCTGCTGCAAACCTACATTCACTGAGAACCAATCACTTTCCTCTCTTCCTACACGTACACATGCCTTACATCCTCGATAAAAACTTTTCACTGCTTCTAACAACTTGCCTCCCACACCATATATTCTTAATACCTTCCACAGAGCATCTCTATCAACTCTATCATATGCCTTCTCCAGATCCATAAATGCTACATACAAATCCATTTGCTTTTCTAAGTATTTCTCACATACATTCTTCAAAGCAAACACCTGATCCACATATCCCCTACCACTTCTGAAACCACATTGCTCTTCCCCAATCTGATGCTCTGTACATGCCTTCACCCTTTCAATCAAATCCCTCCCATATAATTTGCCAGGAATACTCAACAAACTTATACCTCTGTAATTTGAGCACTCACTTTTATCCCCTTTGCCTTTGTACAATGGCACTATGCAAGCATTACACCAATCCTCAGGCACCTCACCATGAGTCATACATACATTAAATAGCCTTACCAACCAACCACCAGTCAACAATACAGTCACCTCCTTTTTTAATAAATACCACTGCAATACCATCCAAACCTGCTGCCTTGCCGGCTTTCATCTTCCGCAAAGCTTTTACTACCTCTTCTCTGTTTACCAAATCATTTTCCCTAACCCTCTCACTTTGCACACCACCTCGACCAAAACACCCTATATCTGCCACTCTATCATCAAACACATTCAACAAACCTTCAAAATACTCACTCCATCTCCTTCTCACATCACCACTACTTGTTATCACCTCCCCATTAGCCCCTTTCACTGAAGTTCCCATTTGTTCCCTCGTCTTACGCACTTTATTTACCTCCTTCCAAAACATCTTTTCATTCTCCCTAAAATTCAATAATAAACACATCAACCTGAAAATGCCTATACACTTGCTGACACACAGGGGCCAACCTTTACCAATAATGGCACCCTGAGAACACACAACCAAACTATGTCAGTAATTGCACGTCTGAGAGCAGGTTATCACTGAAAAGAATCTATGCTAGACTTGATCTAGCGAATTTCAACACATGATATTTCACCCACAGCTTAGGTGAATAGAGGCAATACGGCAGAAGTTGCCTTATATTTTCAAACAATCTGTACACTGTTTTATCCAGTTTTTTACATTTTACTTATGTTTACTGCTGAGATGAAAATACTGTAATTGACTTTTGTATTATCAGGCTTCTCATAAACTGTAATATCAACACTAACTTGAAGATTTAGTTCCTAATGTTACCTTTCCATGATATAAGAAAAAATAAAGGTTCTTGTCATGGTAGGAAAAGTTACTACATATAAGAAAATAATAAATGTTCTGACCTTCAAGAGTGGCCCCTCTCACTGCTGGTAAGATTACTATTTTTGTTAACATTATGGCCTGACCAGTTCCATAAACTTCCTTGTCAGGTGGTAACCTTTTTTTGGGTAGCCTGATTCTCTATCCAGGTTGACTTTTGCTGACAGGACGGCATGTATAGTCTTCTTTTAAATCAAAGTAAAACTATAGGGTAGTTTAGATTAACTTAATGCTAAAATCAAAGGGCTATGGAGCAGAAACCTGAGACCAAAATGATTTTCCTACTTTTCCATTACTAGTCAAATTGGTTTTTACTATTTCAATAAATGCATTAGTTTCTAGGAACATGATCCCAGTGAAAATCAAGGGTTGCTGGTATATCAACTGATCACAACAGTATCTTACTGCAAGTAAATATGTATTCTATGATTCAAATGAAATTGTAAATGTATACTATGAAGTATGATAAAAGACATGATCACAGTCTAGTTTACATTGTGATGCTTTCTCTCTGCTATCCATAAACGAAACTTCTCCCTCTGGATGTTAGCACCAGTCCCTGCTATGTTTGACAAACACAGTTACTGTTATAGTACGCATGGTGATCCACAGCATCTAAGGTATTGTAGTTCATTTCTAGTGGGTTAATGGTTCTGACACAACACTTTTGTTAAACTAAACTTGGTAGTATGTTCCAGATGACCAAGCTTAGGAATCCTAAGATCACTTAGTTATGACAGGTGCTGAGGAAGAGGATACCTTGCTCACAGTGTCTAATGACATACATTTGCAAGTGCAGGAGGTTACAGGACACTCAGTATGCTCCCTGAAAGACAAAGAAATAACTAACTGATTGAACTGGTATTGATAAAATTTTTGTACTTCAAATATATTACATAATTAAAACTACTTAGTACATAAAAAGGACTAAATAAAAAAGTAATTCAAGTTAAGTGTTTCACTATATTACATTTTTTTTTTTTTTTTTTTTTTGCTTTGTTGCTGTCTCCCGCGTTTGCGAGGTAGCGCAAGGAAACAGACGAAAGAAATGGCCCAACCCACCCCCATACACATGTATATACATATGTCCACACACGCAAATATACATACCTACACAGCTTTCCATGGTTTACCCCAGACGCTTCACATGCCCTGATTCAATCCACTGACAGCATGTCAACCCCAGTATACCACATCGATCCAATTCACTCTATTCCTTGCCCTCCTTTCACCCTCCTGCATGTTCAGGCCCCAATCACACAAAATCTTTTTCACTCCATCTTTCCACCTCCAATTTGGTCTCCCACTTCTCCTCGTTCCCTCCACCTCCGACACATATATCCTCTTGGTCAATCTTTCCTCACTCATTCTCTCCATGTGCCCAAACCATTTCAAAACACCCTCTTCTGCTCTCTCAACCACGCTCTTTTTATTTCCACACATCTCTCTTACCCTTACGTTACTTACTCGATCAAACCACCTCACACCACACATTGTCCTCAAACATCTCATTTCCAGCACATCCATCCTCCTGCGCACAACTCTATCCATAGTCCACGCCTCGCAACCATACAACATTGTTGGAACCACTATTCCTTCAAACATACCCATTTTTGCTTTCCGAGATAATGTTCTCGACTTCCACACATTCTTCAAGGCTCCCAGGATTTTCGCCCCCTCCCCCACCCTATGATCCACTTCCGCTTCCATGGTTCCATCCACTGCCAGATCCACTCCCAGATATCTAAAACACTTTACTTCCTCCAGTTTTTCTCCATTCAAACTTACCTCCCAATTGACTTGACCCTCAACCCTACTGTACCTAATAACCTTGCTCTTATTCACATTTACTCTTAACTTTCTTCTTTCACACACTTTATCAAACTCAGTCACCAGCTTCTGCAGTTTCTCACATGAATCCGCCACCAGCGCTGTATCATCAGCGAACAACAACTGACTCACTTCCCAAGCTCTCTCATCCCCAACAGACTTCATACTTGCCCCTCTTTCCAAAACTCTTGCATTCACCTCCCTAACAACCCCATCCATAAACAAATTAAACAACCATGGAGACATCACACACCCCTGCCGCAAACCTACATTCACTCAGAACCAATCACTTTCCTCTCTTCCTACACGTACACATGCCTTACATCCTCGATAAAAACTTTTCACTGCTTCTAACAACTTGCCTCCCTCACCATATATTCTTAATACCTTCCACAGAGCATCTCTATCAACTCTATCATATGTCTTCTCCAGATCCATAAATGCTACATACAAATCCATTTGCTTTTCTAAGTATTTCTCACATACATTCTTCAAAGCAAACACCTGATCCACACATCCTCTACCACTTCTGAAACCACACTGCTCTTCCCCAATTTGATGCTCTGTACATGCCTTCACCCTCTCAATCAATACCCTCCCATATAATTTACCAGGAATACTCAACAAACTTATACCTCTGTAATTTGAGCACTCACTCTTATCCCCTTTGCCTTTGTACAAAGGCACTATGCACGCATTCCGCCAATCCTCAGGCACCTCACCATGAGTCATACATACATTAAATAACCTTACCAACCAGTCAATAATACAGTCACCACCTTTTTTAATAAATTCCACTGCAATACCATCCAAACCTGCTGCCTTGCCGGCTTTCATCTTCCGCAAAGCTTTTACTACCTCTTCTCTGTTTACCAAATCATTTACCCTAACCCTCTCACTTTGCACACCACCTCGACCAAAACACCCTATATCTGCCACTCTATCATCAAACACATTCAACAAACCTTCAAAATACTCACTCCATCTCCTTCTCACATCATCACTACTTGTTATCACCTCCCCATTTGCGCCCTTCACTGAAGTTCCCATTTGTTCCCCTGTCTTACGCACTTTATTTACCTCCTTCCAAAACATCTTATTATTCTCCCTAAAATTTAATGATACTCTCTCACCCCAACTCTCATTTGCCCTCTTTTTCACCTCATGCACCTTTCTCTTGACCTCCTGTCTCTTTATTTTATACATCTCCCACTCAATTGCATTTTTTCCCTGCAAAAATCGTCCAAATGCCTCACTCTTCTCTTTCACTAATAATCTTACTTCTTCATCCCACCACTCACTACCCTTTCTAATCAACCCACCTCCCACTCTTCTCATGCCACAAGCATCTTTTGCGCAATCCATCACTGATTCCCTAAATACATCCAATTCCTTCCCCACTCCCCTTACTTCCATTGTTCTCACCTTTTTCCATTCTGTACTCAGTCTCTCCTGGTACTTCCTCACACAGGTCTCCTTCCCAAGCTCACTTACTCTCACCACCTTCTTCACCCCAACATTCACTCTTCTTTTCTGAAAACCCATAAATGATTATATTTGGAATAAGGTAATTGTGACATGGGGTAAAAATACTTCATCTTTCTTTTTCTGTGAGTCCTCTTTCTTGTCTGAAGTCACACCTAGCTCCACTTGAGATCCAACCAAATCTAAGTGTCCAGGTAGGTATCTTTTTCAAAATTATCAGTACAGCAGTTTGAAAAGTCTCATACAGTTCATTTAGGAAAATATTACCAATCTGTCACTTCTAGTATGCCATATTCCTATTTATCCTAACCCTAATTCCTACCCTGACTCACCTTCAGCACCTTGCCACAGGTACATTTTTGATCTACCTAGTGTTGGATGTAGATCTCATGATCAAGGATGTGCTCAAGCAGACACATGTTGATACTAATTCATCATATACATGTGAATTCTAAAATTGCAACAATATGCTTCATGCTCATGATACCCACACTTCATATGTAGAATGCAGTAACTGCACATCATTGTGTACAGCCTGTGTTATGTTGAATGACTTTATCTGCCTTAGCATCTCACTGCATATTTCTTTCTCATTATCAAGGACCTTCCCTATCTATGATATAGTTCAGCAATACATTGCTCCAACAAACTAGTTTCCTAAAGGGACCTGTTTCAGTGCAAGTGTCCTCTTCAGCAAGAACACCCACAAATCAAGACATGTACATATGGGGGCTCCAACCATTTCTGAATAATTTTTACATGAGTATGAGATCATAGAATAAATAAGCCAATCATATATATCTTATCTATCATACTTAATCACTGTCTCCAGTGTTAGCGAGACAGCGCAAGGAAACAGATGAAAGAATGGCCCAACCCACCCACATACACATGTATATACATAAATGCCCACACACACACACACATATATATACATATACATTTCAACGTATACATAGATATACAAACACAAACATATACATATATACACATGTACATATTCATACTTGCTGCCTTCATCCATTCCTATCGCCATCCCACCACACATGAAATAGCACACCCCTCCCCTAGGCGCGTGCGCGGTAGTGCTAGGAAAAGACAACAAAGGTCACATTCGTTCGCACTCAGTCTCTAGCTGTTATGTGTAATGCACCAAAACCACAGCTCCCTTTCCACATCCAGGCCCCACAAAACTTTTACCAGATTGGTTTACCAGAGTCTTCACATGCCCTGGTTCAATCCATTGACAGCATGTCGACCCTGGTATACCACATCGTTCCAATTTACTCTATTCCTTGCACACCTTTCACCCTCCTGCATGTTCAGGCCCCAATTGCTCAAAGTCTTTTTCACTCCATTTTTCCACCTCCAATTTGGTCTCCCACTTCTCCTCGTTCCCTCTACCTCAGACACATATATCCTTTTTGTTAATCTTTCCTCTCTCATTCTCTCCATGTGACCAAACCATTTCAAAACACCCTCTTCTGCTCTCTCAACCACACTCTTTTTATTACCACACATCTCTCTTACCCTTTCATTCCTTACTCGATCAAAACACCTCACACCACATATTGTCCTCAAACATCTCATTTCCAGCACATCCACCCTTCTCCGCACAACTCCATCTATAGCCCATGCCTTGCAACCATATAACATTGTTGGAACCACTATTCCTTCAAATATACCCATTTTTGCTTTCCGAGATAATGTTCTCGTCTTCCACACATTTTTCAACGCTCCCAGAACTTTTGCCCCCTCCCCACCCTGTGACTCACTTCCGCTTCCATGGTTCCATCAGCTGCCTAATCCACTCACTTCCTCTACCCTACTGTCCCTAATAACCTTGCTCTTATTCACATTTACTCTCAGCTTTCTTCTTTCACACACTTTACCAAACTAGTCACCAGCTTCTGCAGTTTCTCACCTGAATCACCCACCAGCGCTGTATCATCAGTAAATAACAACGACTTACTTCCCAAGCCCTCTCATCCACAACAGACTAAATACTTGCCCCTCTCTCCAAAACTCTTGCATTCACCTCCCTAACAACCCTATCCATAAACAAATTAAACAACTATGGAGACATCACACACCCCTGCAGCAAACTAACATTCACTGAGAACCAATCACTTTCCTCTTTTCCTACTCGTACACATGCCTTACATCCTCGATAAAATCTTTTCACTGCTTCATATGAGAGGGAGAAAGGGTAAGGATTAGTGCTTCAAGAGCAGGATGTAAATTTCATTACGAGAAAATGTATATGATAAGCATGAATTCTGAGCAAGACCACAAATATCAGATATACTTTTGCAGAATGTTAAAATGATCTTGATTTTCCTTGACTATTTCATAAATTTCACAAAAGGAACTATGCTATATACTTACTTGAACCATTCCATTAAGTGATGTGCATGACCTCCATGCCTGCAAGTTTGGCACCATGTAAACCATGATGTAAAATTGCTAAGTTTTTTCTTGGTTATGTTGGTCACTGATGTGGGAGTACTGGGATTACCATCTACACCTTCTTCTCCACCTGAATTCTTAAGTCCTGAGCTTCCCCACCCTGATGGAGTCCCCATGTGCACCAGACAAAGAGAACAGCGAGGAAGAGGCTTCCGGCAGTTTGGACAAGCTTGCATCTGTTAGGAAAAGTATATGTGAAACAGTCAAATTCTTATAACTAATCACATCTCAATCTAATTTCACCATTTTGAAGACAAGAAGTACAATGTGACTAATAAGGAGCAAGGCAAATGACAGAAGTTGGCTTTGAAAAAGTACACAGCATCTTAAATCAGACTCTTCACTTGACTTCCTTTTCATGCAGCTAATTTGTATACCATTGGAGTGCCCTAAGCAAAGAAGAACAAAGTCACACTTTACCGATAAATGGGTAAAGTTACATGCAGTTACATGCCATGCAGCACCTACCTCCCTAAAACTCAAGAGTGATGGCTCATCTCACTTGTAAGTTTAGTTTTTACAGTGCTCTTATACTTATCCATAATGGTATTGGTAATACTGAAAGGATACGTCTTTTAAAACACCACATAGCGGATAACCAAAGGTTTAAACATAACACTGTGAATGGGCTAATGAATGCAAAACGCTTAGCTACAATGTATCCTAAAGGCAGTCTGAGGAATTACTTAATAACAATGCTACTGTCATGAGCTGAGGTGTAACCAACTCATAAGAACTCATAAGACTCACTATGACATTAAACCAACAAAATTCCCTAAACTCAGTGAGCAAACATTCCCATGTCAGACCCCAAAAGGTCACTAAAAAGTGAACCAAACTACATAGCTGTAAATGTGCTAGGCAATGAGGTGGGGATTCATGAAGTCAAGCTTAAAATATGCTCTTTGCATGTTACCACAGTTTTTTAAGAATAATTCCTCACTGACCTCACCATGATCTTGATAAAGTAATTGGCAAGGATGAACGATTTACTCACTAAGAAAAGTATCTGAATGTACTCAAAGAAGAAACATTACCAAATAACTCTAAAAAAAAAAATCAGAGGTTCTTCTCTCATTAAAGTTCTTACATGGCTCAATTCTCCAAGGACTCCATATCCTGGTTATAAAGTACATCACCTTGCAAACCTCCATATCCAAAACACCCCATTATGCCACCTAATCATCGAAAACATTAAACAGTCATTCAAAATACAATCTCCAACTCCTCTTCACCTCATCTCTGCCTGTTATCACTTTCCCATTTGCCATCTTCTTAATATGCACCAGTGTTTTCTTGTTTTTCTATTACTATCAAACTCCTTCCTAATAATTTTCTTTTTCTCCCTGTGTTTGCTGATGCTCACTCACCCCAACTCTCATTTGCCCTCTCTTTCATCACCTGCATCATCTTGATATCCTGCCACTTCTTCTTGTGCATGTCCAATCACTTGCCCTCACTCCCAGTATGTAATGCTCATTAACCTCTATTTCTCTTTCACTAACTAGTTAACTTCATTATCCCACTTCTCACTGCCTTTTCTCACATGCCCATCCACTATCTTCTGCATACCACACACTTCTTCCATATATCAGTAATGCTTCTAAATACCTCCCATTCTTCATCCACTCCTCCAGATTCATTTAGTTTCACCTTCTGCCACTCTATACTCCATCCACCTATAAATCTATATCTCTAATTTATTCCCTTCGGGAACTTCTTCAAAGGGACAGCCACAGCAAAAGTCTCTATAACTGGTTAACTCCAGTGCCCCTTCTTAGCCTTTAGTGCCAAACCCTCACTGGCAGACGGCAACTCTAGTGTAGTTTTCTCACGGGCTCCTACCTAATTTTCCTACCAACTACTATCTAATGTGTCTAGATACTCTAAACTCAATCTCTCCTAATAACTCTTCACACAAGCCTTACTTTAAAAATCACTCACTTTCATCAACCTCTTCCAACCAACATGATTTTCTCTATTGAAAAACCCCCTACAAGTCTAAACCCTTGCCTCCACCAAGTAATCATCAGATATCTCACTAGCTGTGCTTCTCGAATCTGTGATTCATATGGACCAATTTCCCAATTTGCCTGTGGTGCTAATGTTTGCTGATGTTCAAGCAAACTTACTCTCAACTGCATCTAAACTACATCCTTGGTACATTTAAACTTCACAGATGTAAAATGCTTGGGAACAAGAGGTTTTTGGGAAAATTGTTTTGAGATGTCAATATATGCATTCCAAGATCCCAAATAAAAAAACTGTATCAATTGTTTTTAATGAATGTATGTATATACTGCAGCGCATAATCATGTCACTAAATAAACTCTATTTCATAATTTTCCTACACTTAAAATGTTATTTTGTAAACAAACTCTAGTATAGTATTTTATCCTTATGTACTCTCTTCTTCCATTTTTTTTTTCTTTCTTTCATACCTGTCATTTCCTGCATTACTGAGGTAGAACCAGGAACAGATGAAGATATGTCTTATTTGCTCATATTAACTCTCAGTCTATCATGTATAATGCACCAAAACAAAAGCTTCCTATCTACAACCATGTCCTGCTGACCTTTCTATGATTTCACCTGACTTTTTCATATACCCTGGTTCTGACCACTGACAGCACATCCTCCCCCATACACCAAATTGTTTAAATTCACTCTAGGTCTTCCAGGCCTCACAAATCACAGCATATTTAGGACCTGAACAGTCAAACAACTTTTCACTCCATCCATCCATTGCATCCATGGTTTCCCCCTTACCCTTGTTCCATCCACTTTTGACTTTTAGTTATCCTTGACTCACTTATCCTCTCAATCTGTCCAAAACATATCAGCAGTGTATATTCTGAAGAGAAGCTTGTTTACCTTATCAATATTGTGAGTATCATTTTCTTCACAGTGTCTACCATGCTGTTTAATTTTTCTGAGATGCATTAGGACACTCAGTCTTGACCTGTCTATTTAAAATGTTCTGAATCATAGAAACTTGTTTTCTTGGTTCATGTAATATTATAAGCCTTATAAGTCTGTATCTACATCTAGCTTTTTGCAGTATGTACCAGCATACATGAACTCACACACAAAAAAAAATATATATATATATTTTTTTTCTTTGTTTTTGCTTTGTCGCTGTCTCCCGCGTTTGCGAGGTAGCGCAAGGAAACAGACGAAAGAAATGGCCCAACCCACCCCCATACACATGTATATGCATACGTCCACACACGCAAATATACATACCTACACAGCTTTCCATGGTTTACCCCAGACGCTTCACATGCCCTGATTCAATCCACTGACAGCACGTCAACCCCGGTATACCACATCGATCCAATTCACTCTATTCCTTGCCCTCCTTTCACCCTCCTGCATGTTCAGGCCCCGATCACACAAAATCTTTTTCACTCCATCTTTCCACCTCCAATTTGGTCTCCCACTTCTCCTCGTTCCCTCCACCTCCGACACATATATCCTCTTGGTCAATCTTTCCTCACTCATTCTCTCCATGTGCCCAAACCATTTCAAAACATCCTCTTCTGCTCTCTCAACCACACTCTTTTTATTTCCACACATCTCTCTTACCCTTACGTTACTTACTCGGTCAAACCACCTCACACCACACATTGTCCTCAAACATCTCATTTCCAGCACATCCATCCTCCTGCGCACAACTCTATCCATAGCCCACGCCTCGCAACCATACAACATTGTTGGAACCACTACTCCTTCAAACATACCCATTTTTGCTTTCCGAGATAATGTTCTCGACTTCCACACATTCTTCAAGGCTCCCAGGATTTTCGCCCCCTCCCCCACCCTATGATCCACTTCCACTTCTATGGTTCCATCCGCTGCCAGATCCACTCCCAGATATCTAAATCACTTTTCTTCCTCCAGTTTTTTCCATTCAAACTTACCTCCCAATTGACTTGACCCTCAACCCTACTGTACCTAATAACCTTGCTCTTATTCACATTTATTCTTAACTTTCTTCTTTCACACACTTTACCAAACTCAGTCACCAGCTTCTGCAGTTTCTCACATGAATCATATATATATATATAAAGATACTATACAGCCACAAAGCCATATATAGATGGAAGGCAGTCACTGAACAGGGAGGTATGCACTTTAAGCTAGCCCTGCTTATGGCAAAATGATGGGAGTAAAAGACAGAAGTAGTATGTAGGGATATTAGACACAAGCTTTTTCTAGAAACAGTAGAGTGGTAGGTAGGAGCATTAGCTGGGAGCATTAGGTAGAAGTTGTAGGTTGTAGCTTTTGGCAGGAATATTTGGTAGACACACTAAGTAGAAGTAGTTGATAGGAACATTAGGTGGGAGCTTCTGAAAACACTTTGCAAGAGCGGCCCTCTTAAAGTGGCCTATTAAGGGTGAGGCTCTAAAGGCTAAGAAACGACACTGGAGTTGTTCAACAATTATGGAGACTCTTTTACTGTGGCCACCCCCTTAAGGGAGTTCCCAAAGGGAGTAGCTATCAGAGAATAGACAGACAGGTACAAAGCAGTATAAAACCTGGGAAGAAATGACTGGCTAACTGACTCTATAGAAGTCAGTCATCCATTACCAAATATCAAAAAGCACAATATGTTTTGCAAGTTACACAAACACAGCAGATAAGACTGATCACAAAGACAGGCTAGCTCAGTCCTGAAAAAAAACTAAACAAAGTGCAGTATGTCCAAAATACTACAATACTAAAGATTGCCACATATTATAAAATTAGTCGGAAGCTAACCTATGGAGCTGGTAAACTTATGCATCAACAAGCTTAGTCACAATGAGCTCAGTTTTCCATGACCATATCTATCAATGGCATGTGGAGAGACTGAGCAAGATGTCTCTGTGGATGATTAGAGCAAAAGTGTGAACAAATCTTTCATACCCTTCTTCACAATAAAGCAGTTACAAATTCTATGTGCCTTATCTATGACCATAACCATGTGTTTTCTTGCCTTACAACAATGTGATAGCATAGAAATTACTATATGGTAAAAGGCAATCAAAAAATAGCATAAAAATTGAGACATACATACCAAAAAAAAAATGAAAGGTAAACTATATCTGTAAAGAATGGCATGAAGCACCAGCATTACACTTGAAAATATGAATTAAAAAAATAAGGTCAACAGATATTAACAGGTAGGACAAACAAGACATTTAACCCAGGCTGTAAGTTAAAAGAAGTACAGATTAGTTGAATAAAAAAAACAAAAAAAATCTTGAACACAAGCTTGATAGGTTTGTATATTCTGTACTTTTAATGAAGCAAGGAGCATAATTACCTTTGATTTGTTAGCAGAACCAGTTCCAAATCTAGCATAGGGATTTCTTGGTCTTCCTGGAGCCTGGATATAAGCTGAAATACCTTTCTTACAAAAATTGCAAGTAATATATATGTGTTGAGGAGGTCTGTCTGCATGTTTGTTGTCATTCATAATGACATCTAGTTGGGCACGCTCATTCCATAGTCGCAAACTGTCCAACAGGTTTCTGTAACTGAATAAAGGGAAACTTCTTTTATTTTAGGTACACTGGACAAACAATGCACTTCATTATACACAACAGGAAAATATGATACCTGGTATCATAACATTATAATTTGAGAATTATTACATTCTATATTCCTTTGAGTGAAACAAAGCTCAAGGAGAAAGGAAAAAAATGATTTGGAAATGCCTTAGTATTAAAGTCAAGGGTTAGTGTGAGGATAAGAGCTAAGGCAGAGGTAGCACTTCCATTGAAATACAAGTTGTGAGAAGGTGCGAAAGTGTAAGGGAAAGACCCCTAAATCAACGTGGGAAAAAATAAAGGTGCATTACAAGATGTGCTTATGCAACTGCAAGCAAGAGAAGTGGGGAAGAAAGGTAAGTGTTTAGGATGAAGCTGAGTCAATGTGTAAGCAAATTTGATGCAAGGGATCAAATAGTAATGAAAAGTAATTTTGAATATGAAACTGGGTACTGTGGCAGTTAAGGGTATAATTGATGAGCATGGGGTATCCAGTCCTGTGAATCAAAATGGTGATCAGCCTGTGGTGTTCTGTGCTGAAAAAGAACTGGTGACTGGGAATAACAAGGATAGACATAAGTACACATTGTTGAGTGGGAAAGATCGTAAGCAGGTATTATTGATTTATGTACTAATTCATAGGCATGCAAAAGAAAGACTCCTGGATGTGAATGTTCTGAAAGGGGCAGCTGATTGGATGTGTGACCATTACATGGCAGAGATAAGGGTAAAGGTCTGCAGAGGTTTTCAGAAAAGAGGAATTGATATGATTGAGAGGAGAGTTGTGAAAGTGAGTGAACTTGGAAAAAAAAAACTGTGTGAAGACATACCAAGAAAGACTGAGGATAAAATGGCAAAAGGTAAACGGAAATGAATCAAGGGAGTGGGTGAGGAATGGGAGGTATTTAGGGAAACAGTGCTAGCATGTGCAAGAGAGGTGTGTGGCATGTAAAAGGTTGGTGGTGGACTAGTGAAAAAGGGTAGAGAATGGTGAGATGAAGAAATAAAATTGCTAGTAAAAGAGAAATAAAAGATTTACGAGAGTTACTTGAAAAATGGTAATGCAAGATTTTAGATGTAGAAGAGAAAGCAGTGGGATGTCAAAAGGAAGGTGAAAAAGGTTGAAAAAGAGGGTATATGAGAGGTAGGGTGAATGAGTATCACCAAACTTCAGGGAGAATACAAATTTGTTTGGGATGGAGGTTAACTGTGTGAGAAAACAAGAGAACAAATGTGAGCATAGAGGAAGGGTGCAAATGGGAAAATGGTAACAGGCAAAGGCGAGGTGAAGAATAGATGGAATGAATAATTTGAAGGACTGTTCTATGTGTTTGATGATATGGAGGCAGATGTGGGACAGGGAGGTATGCAAAGTGAGAGAGTCTTGGCAAGTAGAATGGTGAAAAGGGAGTAGGTGGTGAAAGCTTTGCATATGATGAGATGCAATAAGTCGGCTGTTGTGGATGGGCTTGCAGTAGAATTTCTTAATAAAAAAGCCAACAGTGATGTTGATTGGTTAGTTACAATTTTTAATGTGTACATATGACTCATGGTGATGTCCCTGAGGATTGGTAGGATTACCTGTACAAAGACAGGGGGACAATAGTGAATGCTCAAATTACAGATGTGTGAGTATGATGAGTGTACTTGGAAAGTTGTATGGTTTTGTAAAGATTACAGGGGTAGTGGCATGCAAAGAGTTTCAGATTGGGGAGAAAAAAAATGTGGCTTTAGGAGTGGCAGCAAATATGTGGAGCAGATGTCTGGTTTGAAAAATGTAAGAAAAATACAGAAACAGAAGGATTTGTATGTGGCATTCATGGATTTGGTGAAAACTTATTTGGTTTCTGAACTTGATGCTAAAAATTTCATCTTATTTCCCTTAAGATGTGGAAAACTTCCACTTCATGTCTAACACCACCATCACAAGGTCCACCACCAAAACTATCCCACTTCTAATTCAACTAACAGTAACTCCATCTCCAATATCATCAACCACTACACTTCCAATATCACTAACAGTAGTTCCATTCCTAATATCATCACTAACTATTCCATCACCATCACCAACATTCTAAAAACATACCTGATATTTGTGATGTACTTACCAAAGGACCAACAGAGCATCTGCATGAATCCTCCTCATAAATATAGTGCACCATTTGTACCTTGTGATGCATATAATGACTCAAAATGTAGGCTCTAAGAAATGAAAAAGAAAACTTATCTAAGGTAATGTCCTACAAGCATGATATTCTGTTGGATACCTCAAGGATAATCAAGGTTGTGACTTTCCAACCCTCAGTATTTCCCAGGCTTTACTTATCCTTCACTAACCACTCTGCTGTGGTGGTTAAAGTTCACTTGTCCTAAGCCTGCTTTCAGCCAGTCAGAGACTGCCACAGGGATGATTTCATCAACCCACTTTGTTCCAGCCACTCGCAGCTCACAAAATTCATATATCATTGGCATCAACCTAAATGAGGTCACAGTTGGTAGGATAATGAAAGTTTTTGAACAATAACGAGAGGGGAAGAAAGGGCAGAGTAAGAAAACCATGAAAAAATACTTGCAGGTAACTGTCTCAGAAAAAAAAAGGTTTTCAGTCTGTGAAACCTACATTTCTTCAGTATGCTCCCTAAGCAATACTGCATATTCACATGAAGAAGGGGCATTCAGAGAACAAGTTCCAGATAAGATGACTAAACCTGAAGAGAAAATAATTACCGTTAATGGTGCTTCAGAGGCAATATGAAATCCATCTCTCACAAAGCAAGAGTCCCCCAAAGCCACACAGAGTAGATCCACAACATCTAAACTAAATCTAAACCTAAACAAGATGACAAAGTGTCAAAAGAGTGCCAAGGGGTCCTTCATGATTCCCTATAATGAAAGGTTTCTGACAGGTGAATCAATGAAAATTTTTTCTTAATAGGTGTAGAGGTATTCCTTGCTGAAAGAAGTTTCAAGATTTCAAGGTGCACAAATAAATGGTCTCCTCAACAATCACTGGACAATTGCTGAGAGGGCTATTTTTTAACACAACAGTTTCATTCTTAGCCAAAAAACTAGGGCCTTAGTTAGTTTAATCCATAAGAGACTTTCATAAATCAGATTCTTGTCTAGACATAATATGTGACTCACTAACTCCTCCTAAAGTTCAAGGATATAAGGAAATTTGTCTTGGAAGAGAATCTTGGAGCATAACTGACAGAAAAAGAAGACTATAAGAGGTCTTGGACTTCTGAAGGCAACCAGTTTCCTTAGAAATAAAGATCAAGGAAGTTTATCCTAAATAAGGCTTGTCAGGGAATGATAAAGTATATTTACAGTCTGTATTTTGCACCTGAGCTTTAAATGGAAAGTTGCTAAATATCAATACCATCTTGAATGAATGGCCCTAAACAGAGATGGCCAATGTTGCGAAGTACTCAGTTACCTCACTACATTTATAGCAAAAAAATACAGAATTCACAGAAACTCATACTCAGAGCAGCGTCTGTATTTTCTCACTCAAACCTGCCACCTGAGGTATGTCCTCAGCAAATAACAACAGTAAACCTTTCAGCCATTCCCTCACCTCCCTAACAAACAGAAAACCTACCCATCTCTCCAAATCCCTCAACAACCCCTCCATTAACATTAAAAAGATACTGTGACAACACATATCCCTACCACAGATCCATCTTCAACTGGAACCCTTCACCCTCCTCTCTTCCTACCCACACACATGCCTTACTTTCTTGATGAAAACTTGATAAAAATGCCTCCCACACCATGTATTTGTAATACTCCCCCACAAAGCATCTCTATCATATCTTTTCTCCAGATCCATGAATGCCACATATGCCTTCTCTTTCTCTAAAGTATTTCTCACACACATTCCTCAAAGCAAACATCTGATCTAAACATCCTTTACCAATCATGAAGCTATATTGTTCCTCCCCACTCTGATGCTCTGTCTATCTCACCACTCTCTCAATCACCACTGTCCTACTTCATATAACTTACCGGGTATACTCAATAAACTTATACCTCTGTAATTTAAACATTCACTTTTGTCCCTCTTGCCTTCATACAATGGCATTATACAGGCATTATACCAATCCTTAGGCACATTACATTCAACCATACATAAAATGAATGTTCTAACTAACCAATCAATGCCATTGTTACTCCTTTTCTTGAGAAATTCAAAGCAATCCCATCAACTCCAGCCACTTTGCCACCCTCCATCTTATGCAACATTTCCACCACCTCTTTTCACCAAACCATTTGCTGTTAGCATCTTTTTTTCCACCTCTTTTCACCAAACCATTTGCTGTTAGCATCTTTTTTTGCACACCTTCACGTCATGTTCATAATATCCCACATCTGCTACCATTATCTAAAACATTCAACAATCCCTTAAAATATTCACGCTACACATGGGAAAATATTGTAATGAAGATAATCAAAGCTCATAATTAAAGTATACACAATAAATAAACATTCCGTATAGCGACAAATATGTTACTTGAGACAACAACCACAACAGAGACTTACCTCTGAACCCAAACTGCAAGACGAGAATCTTTGGTAATAGCATGCTGAAGAGTGTGTATTGTGACCAATGCTACAGTCTGCACATCTCCAGTAAGGTCCACATAACGCTGGAGTAAATCTATTCCCTCTGAGCAAAGACCTGTAAAATAATTCAGACAACATTTGAAATAATAAAAAAAAATCTATTCTATCAAGCTTAAACTAATGTACGGGTTCTTTGTTTTATGTAGGGAAATTAAACTTGATGCTTATGTCCCAATGTTGACATGTACCACTACCTAACTTTTGCCTGAGGTCACAAGAAACATTTTTGTGGTTGATGCCTAAGTCATGAGAGAAATAAAAAATGAAAATGATTTTATCAACTTACAGAGCAGACCAGGACAAACTCCACAGTTGGTCTGACAAACGGATGATGAGATTCAATCCAAATAAGTGCGCAGTAATTAGGATGGAATCCAGCAAAAGAACACCCAAGTATAAATAATACTTAGCAAGAAATAAGTTACAGGAATCGATGTGTTATGGAGATCTATTGGTGAACATCAAACCTAAAGTGTCTCAATAAATTCAAATCAGGAGAAAATATAAGAGAAGTAAATTGTCTGCTGACAGATAAGATTGCATTCAAGTATATGGAAACGTTTGGTAAACCAACCACATATATTTGACCAACACTGGAATATGCCCCTCAGGTATGGTCATCAAACCTAAAAAGAGAAACAACTATATGATTAAAAGGTCCACAAAACAGCAACCAAGATGGTATCAAAAAGAAGAGAGCAGAATTACCAGAGGCTGAGAAAGAGGATGGGTAAAAAGACTGAGAAAAAAATACTGGTTTGGTGAATGGGTAGTACATGGTTTGAATAGTCTAAGCAAGAAGACTGTGAATGCTGTCAATTTACAAAGATTTAAAAGTATTCTGGATGATACAGAAAATACACAAGATGGAACCCCACAAGTGTAAACCACTTTCCCAGTATTGTACATACACAGTTTAAAATGATGCAGCAGCAGGGCAGTGGAGATAAAGAAATAGTTACAGCTTTCACAAGCCTTCTGTATAAGTCATGGGACACAGGTTTAATTAGTGGGGCCTAGAGATGCAGTAATTCTAGAAAGTACTTTCAGCTGATCCATAATGAACAGAAAGGGAGAAATATAGGGGCAGCTCTCTAAGAGGGCATTTGTTTACACTGCCATGTGAGGCAGATGCCATTCGGAAAGTCTAAGTACAGACTATTTTTTACCATCCACTGCTTATTCACTAATGAAAGCAAGGTATCTCAGCTTCAGGCGAGAAAGATAAGCAGCATGAGCAGCATAGTTAAAACCTTTGAGAGAAATTCAATATGAAGACAAAAAAGCAAGAGCTTTTCAGTTATTATGAGCCTAAAGGAAATCAACAATCATTCCTAGAGGAGGGCATTATCATGCAATTAACCCTCAGGAAATAGGAAAGACCAAAACTTACTAACAAACTTCCTACCCCACCATTCCCTTCTATCTTTGAGTGGCTTCCATAGTGCCCAGGAAGCTGGCTACATCTACTGGGTGGGACCAGAGTGCTCAAGAGTAGACAAGAAAGTGTGAGTCATGTTTGTCTGGAGAGTGTGGCTTTTGATGAGTGCATGTCCGGCATGGTGATGTTTAAGACACAGTTGGGAGGGCAGATGTTTAGTCCTAGTCAGGTTATTTCTGTGTACATGTGTTTTGCTCATGTTACTGTGGTCTGGGGTGGAGGATCTGTGACTAAAGGTGCTGAAGTGTGAAGTAGGTGTAAGTTTTCCATTTCTACTTGGGGGCTGGTGGTTACCTATGAAGTGCTTTATGTGGGAAGGGTCAGGTGCTGCTGCAAAGAACTGACTGCTAGTGGGAGGTGTCAGGTGCTGCTGCAAAGAACTGACTGCTAAGCATGTCAACTGACAATGATGCATCCCCCTCCCAAAGGTGACTTTCACTTGTGGTATAATCTCAAACAGGCAAACTCTAGTAACATCCTTCTTTATAGTAATACTTAAATACATCTGCTTACTCACCTCATGCCAGCTACTCACCCTGTTTATTGCCTGAATACCCTTGAAGTAAACAAATACTGTATTTCAAAATTTGAGTTTAGTGATGCTGACAACACTTCCAGTTCCTAATAAGTGCTCCCATCATCTTTAAATCCAAGGGTCCCTTCAGCCATCCACCCACACAAACACACATCCCCTACATGTAATGAATAGGCCTGGGGAAGATGGAGACCCCAAATCTTTATAAATAACTTGCAGTCTCCTCGTATTCTTGGAGTAATAGTAGTGGGTGGCAGGCAACCACTGACCAGGGAAGGTACTATCATCTGGTGGTGGCATAATGAGCCAGCACTGTGGTGTTTGTCACATACCCCTTTTCAGGCCCAGATTGGTGACTCCTCCTTTGCCTCATCTACATGTAGGGTGATGGTGTTCAATCAAAATCTCACATCCTCTTTTTCTCATACACAACATATGACAATACATAACTCATACGTTCTTTTAGTGCCTTACCATATCCTTTTCTAACTTTTTCACCTTAAATCTAAGGCAACACTGCTAACTGATATCTTTATGGTACCAATTCAGAGTACTGCCAGTAGTTAAGAGGGGGTAGATGGATTACAGGTCCCACCTGGCTGCTATCATGTGACTGGGATCCACCCACCTTCCATAGTTACAGCACCTATCTTAGTCTTTCTCCATTAATTTCTACAACATTTGCAACCTAAAATATAACCTCCCCTCTGTATAATACCACCTATTTATCTACCCCTGATCTTTTATTTCTTTTGAAACCCAACTGTCCAAGGACGATTCTCCTTTACAGCTATCATATCTCCAAACATAATATTTATCATAATTTCCACATCAAAAGTGGACCATGTACCAACTGTCATACAAAAACACCTATTGCTCACCTTGTGGATCTTGAGACTCATAATTTTGATACCATCTGGCTTAAAATCTATATGTGTTCCATTTTCTTGCTTCTGAGTTTCATTTATTTCCCCCAGTTCCACCAAGCCTTTTAAAACTCTTCAACTATTTAGCTTCTTGCCATGAAGCTCCACTCTTATCACATCTATGAACTGAGATCCTCTATGCAGGGAACTGCAAAATATACCACAAGGATCGGTTAGGATTTAACCAAGACAATCCTAGTGGGGATCAGACCTTTTACTTTTTCCTTCCTCAAAGATATGAAACAAATAATCAAACACCCTAACTGAGATCCCAACCATCAAGATCACTCTTACAATACATCTGACCTCTTTTTTACAAATCAACCCCCTTCCATAAGTGATGCACAATTTCTACCCCCTTTAAGTCTTCTGACTACAGTCTAATTCCTGTTACTTTTAATTGGATACACCCACCTAGTATCCCTCTTTTGAAATCCCAACTTTGGCACGTTAAGAGAGCTCAATGGTCATCTCTGCACAGCTTCTTTACTGACTTTCAATGAGAGAGATTTTGCCTCTCTGGTTGAGATGTATCATGTGCTGCAAGCATAGCAGAGGATATCTTAGCTGGGATGGAGTCCTACAACCCATCCTCTGTCTTTTTCCCCAAATGCCTAGAATTACTGCAAGGCTGTTTTTCATAAAATGAAGCATATCTTAAAAAAAATCTAATTTCATCCCATCCCCGTTACTTTACATTAGTTCAGGACGAATTTCATTAACCACGTATCTGACCAATATTGTAGTCTGTTTAGGACCCTTTAGATCCCCCTCACCACTTCTCTCATGACCTTTGCATCACCTGTAAACATATTAAAGCATGAGTCCATATGTTCAGGAAAGTTATTTACATATATAAAGAAGAGTAATGGTCCTAGAATAAAACCTTGTGTCACTCTACTGGTTATCTCGACCCCTTTGGA
The DNA here is from genome assembly GCF_036320965.1 of Panulirus ornatus. Classification (NCBI taxonomy): domain Eukaryota; kingdom Metazoa; phylum Arthropoda; class Malacostraca; order Decapoda; family Palinuridae; genus Panulirus; species Panulirus ornatus. The sequence continues at coordinate 18,632,492 of NC_092228.1, forward strand.
AAAGGCTCCTCAGTCATGCATCCTTTGCTCTTCCATCTACATTGGAGGAGTTTCCCCCTTTATTCCTCTCTCTCTATATATGTGTGTGTGTGTGTGTGTGTGTGTGTGTGTGTGTGTGTGTGTGTGTGTGTGTGTGTGTGTATGTGTCTTCATAACTATACTTTAATGAATTGTTATATGTATTTACCTGTTAATAAGATTCCATCTAAGTTTCCCTCCTCTGTGAGGCGTGCATTCAGCTTCTCTAGGTATTCCATTAAACGCACATCACTCAGATATGTGCATGCAAATGCCACTCGATCTTGAATTGCCATTTCAGTTTCACCCTATGCAAAAAGACAGTCACACCAATTAATAACAACTGACAGAAACAAATAACTAATAAGTATCAAGTAATGAAACATACAGTATATTTTATTACTACACATGTAAATAACAATAACGAATAGAAGCTTTTTAATAGTGACCAACATGGCAAAAGTAAAATGTGCCACACTCAAAGGCCATCTTAGGTGAAAGAAATACAAAATATGCCCCCAGTCAGAGGTTATCTTGGGAAAAAGATATATAAAACATGCCCTTGTCAAAGGCCATCTCAGGTAAAAGATATAAAGTAAGATGAAAAGAAAGTAGAAATTAATCATGACCCTGCAGGTGTTTGCACACCTGACACTTTAGGCAGAAAGGCTATACAAAGGAGAGACTAAAGGAGGAGGAGAATTCCAAAGCTTTGCTGTAAAAAGGAAGAGGGAGATATCACAACAATCATTTCTCAAGTAGCCAGTCTCCATACTGAAATTGAAGGATACAGCAGCAAGACATGGCCTTATATCCAAACCTCAGGGGTGGAGACACATGCACATAGCTAACAAGTGACAAAAATAACACCTGTAGAAAAGAAAAACAGCTGCAACATCACAACATACAGAGAGGGATGGTTACAGAAAAGTGATACCAGAAGAGTCAACGAGATGGAAGAAATGAGTTTTACTCTAATTAATAGAGGGGTGGAGGAAAAAGCATTCCAGATGTGAGAGCATGTATTTCCATACAAGAGCACATAAAACCCCTGTAGATATGAACTAGCTACTCAAAAGAAATATAACCAAGACACCTATACAACACCACTAGCTCTTGGGAAGCACTCTGTGATGTTGGTTATGTGGGGTTTCTTATTACTACACCTCTCACTTACCCTATCATTTCTTACTCGATCAATCCTCCTCACATATTTGCCCTTAAGGATTCCACTTCTAAAAGATTCACACTCTACCATACATTCTTAAGTAGAGTCCAAGTTTTAAATCCATACAACACTGTTGGGACACTATACCTTCAAACATGCCCATTTTCACCCTTACAGATAGTGACCTCTCTTTTCAGACATTCCTCAATAGGCCAAGGACCTGCACCACCCTCACACACCCTATGAATCACTTTAGCCTCAATGGTTACATTACTGCCATATCCACTCCCAGGTATCTAAAACATTTCACTTCCTCCAAATTCTCCTTATCCAAACTCATACCCTAATCAACCTGTCTCTTTATAGTAATAAACCTAATAACATTACTTTTATTCACATCCACCCTCTACTTTTGCCTTTCACACACCCACCCAAACTCAGAAACCAACTACAGTAATTTCTCAGTTGAATTTGCCACCAGCAATGTGTCATCAGCAAAAAGTGACTGACTCATCTCCTAAGAACCCCTAACTCTGAAAAATTCTCCCTTAAACCCTTACATTTCCCTTCCTTATCCATAAACAGATTATGAACCCATGGTAACATCAGATACTCCTGCCACAAACTCAAGTTCACCTAAGACCATTCACCCTCCTCTCTACCAACTCACAACCATGCCTTACCCTCTTGATAAAAATTCTCACTGCTGCTGATAGTTTTCCTCCAACACCATCTATTCATAACACCTTCCACAAAGTATCTTCATTAACCATATCAAATGCTTTCTCCAAATCCAAATAAGCCACATACAACTCCGTCCATTTGTTTGAAGTATTTCTTACATATATACTTGAAAAAAAAAAAAAATGATCCACACATCCTCTATTACTCCTGAAAATGTTCCTCCCCAGTCTGATGCTCTGTGCAAGCTATCACCTTCTTAATCACTATCTCCCATATAGCTTACCATGTACATTATATCTATATATCTAAGGCCTGTTCCTAACTGGAACTCTCTTAAGGGGGTGGCCATGGCAAACAGTCTCCATAACAAGTGAACTCTGGTAAACTTATACCTCTGTAAAGTTAGCATTCCTTTTCTTCCCTCTGCCTTTATACTATGGCACTATACAGGCATTCTGCTAATCCTCAGGCACCTCATCATGATCCATATATACAAAGAAAATACTAAACAAGCAATAAACAAAAGTCTTCGTCTTTCTTAAGAAATCCTGCTGCAGTACCATCCACTCCAACTGCCTTTTCAAATTTCGTCTTTTGGAAGGCTCTCATCATCTCACTTCTTTTCACCAAACCATTTACTGAGACTCTCTCAATTCACATACGTCTCCAACCCAACTCCCCAAATCTGCCACACTATCATCAAACACATCCTTCAAAATATTCATACCATCTCCCTTTCACCTCATCTCTGCCTGTTATCACTTCCCCATTTTCCCCTTCAACAATATTCCAGTTGGTTCTCTTGCTTTTCTCACAATATGCTATTACCCTCCTACACAAAACATTTTCTTACTTCCCCTGAAGTTTCCTAATAGTTACTCACCCCAACTTTCAACTGCTCTCTTTTTCAACCTCTGCACCTTCCTCTGCCATTCTCTCTTGTAAATTGCCCAATTACTTGCACTCCTTCCCTAATCACTATCTCCCATATAGCTCACCATGTACATTATATCTATATATCTAAGGCCTGTTCCTAACTGGAACTCTCTTAAGGGGGTGGCCATGGCAAACAGTCTTCATAACAAGTGAATTCTGGTAAACTTATACCTCTGTAAAGTTAGCATTCCTTTTCTTCCCTCTGCCTTTATACTATGGCACTATACAGGCATTCTGCTAATCCTCAGGCACCTCATCATGATCCATATATACAAAGAAAATACTAAACAAGCAATAAACAAAAGTCTTCGTCTTTCTTAAGAAATCCTGCTGCAGTACCATCCACTCCAACTGCCTTTTCAAATTTCGTCTTTTGGAAGGCTCTCATCATCTCACTTCTTTTCACCAAACCATTTACTGAGACTCTCTCAATTCACATACGTCTCCAACCCAACTCCCCAAATCTGCTACACTATCATCAAACACATCCTTCAAAATATTCATACCATCTCCCTTTCACCTCATCTCTGCCTGTTATCACTTCCCCATTTTCCCCTTCAACAATATTCCAGTTGGTTCTCTTGCTTTTCTCACAATATGCTATTACCCTCCTACACAAAACATTTTCTTACTTCCCCTGAAGTTTCCTAATAGTTACTCACCCCAACTTTCAACTGCTCTCTTTTTCAACCTCTGCACCTTCCTCTGCCATTCTCTCTTGTAAATTGCCCAATTACTTGCACTCCTTCCCTAATCACTATCTCCCATATAGCTTACCATGTACATTATATCTATATATCTAAGGCCTGTTCCTAACTGGAACTCTCTTAAGGGGGTGGCCATGGCAAACAGTCTCCATAACAAGTGAACTCTGGTAAACTTATACCTCTGTAAAGTGAGCATTCCTTTTCTTCCCTCTGCCTTTATACTATGGCACTATACAGGCATTCTGCTAATCCTCAGGCACCTCATCATGATCCATATATACAAAGAAAATACTAAACAAGCAATAAACAAAAGTCTTCGTCTTTCTTAAGAAATCCTGCTGCAGTACCATCCACTCCAACTGCCTTTTCAAATTTCGTCTTTTGGAAGGCTCTCATCATCTCACTTCTTTTCACCAAACCATTTACTGAGACTCTCTCAATTCACATACGTCTCCAACCCAACTCCCCAAATCTGCTACACTATCATCAAACACATCCTTCAAAATATTCATACCATCTCCCTTTCACCTCATCTCTGCCTGTTATCACTTCCCCATTTTCCCCTTCAACAATATTCCAGTTGGTTCTCTTGCTTTTCTCACAATATGCTATCACCCTCCTACACAAAACATTTTCTTACTTCCCCTGAAGTTTCCTAATAGTTACTCACCCCAACTTTCAACTGCTCTCTTTTTCAACCTCTGCACCTTCCTCTGCCATTCTCTCTTGTAAATTGCCCAATTACTTGCACTCCTTCCCTAATCACTATCTCCCATATAGCTTACCATGTACATTATATCTATATATCTAAGGCCTGTTCCTAACTGGAACTCTCTTAAGGGGGTGGCCATGGCAAACAGTCTCCATAACAAGTGAACTCTGGTAAACTTATACCTCTGTAAAGTGAGCATTCCTTTTCTTCCCTCTGCCTTTATACTATGGCACTATACAGGCATTCTGCTAATCCTCAGGCACCTCATCATGATCCATATATACAAAGAAAATACTAAACAAGCAATAAACAAAAGTCTTTGTCTTTCTTAAGAAATCCTGCTGCAGTACCATCCACTCCAACTGCCTTTTCAAATTTCGTCTTTTGGAAGGCTCTCATCATCTCACTTCTTTTCACCAAACCATTTACTGAGACTCTCTCAATTCACATACGTCTCCAACCCAACTCCCCAAATCTGCTACACTATCATCAAACACATCCTTCAAAATATTCATACCATCTCCCTTTCACCTCATCTCTGCCTGTTATCACTTCCCCATTTTCCCCTTCAACAATATTCCAGTTGGTTCTCTTGCTTTTCTCACAATATGCTATTACCCTCCTACACAAAACATTTTCTTACTTCCCCTGAAGTTTGCTAATAGTTACTCACCCCAACTTTCAACTGCTCTCTTTTTCAACCTCTGCACCTTCCTCTGCCATTCTCTCTTGTAAATTGCCCAATTACTTGCACTCCTTCCCTAATCACTATCTCCCATATAGCTCACCATGTACATTATATCTATATATCTAAGGCCTGTTCCTAACTGGAACTCTCTTAAGGGGGTGGCCATGGCAAACAGTCTTCATAACAAGTGAATTCTGGTAAACTTATACCTCTGTAAAGTGAGCATTCCTTTTCTTCCCTTTGCCTTTATACTATGGCACTATACAGGCATTCTGCTAATCCTCAGGCACCTCATCATGATCTATATATACAAAGAAAATACTAAACAAGCAATAAACAAAAGTCTTCGTCTTTCTTAAGAAATCCTGCTGCAGTACCATCCACTCCAACTGCCTTTTCAAATTTCGTCTTTTGGAAGGCTCTCATCATCTCACTTCTTTTCACCAAACCATTTACTGAGACTCTCTCAATTCACATACGTCTCCAACCCAACTCCCCAAATCTGCTACACTATCATCAAACACATCCTTCAAAATATTCATACCATCTCCCTTTCACCTCATCTCTGCCTGTTATCACTTCCCCATTTTCCCCTTCAACAATATTCCAGTTGGTTCTCTTGCTTTTCTCACAATATGCTATCACCCTCCTACACAAAACATTTTCTTACTTCCCCTGAAGTTTGCTAATAGTTGCTCACCCCAACTTTCAACTGCTCTCTTTTTCAACCTCTGCACCTTCCTCTGCCATTCTCTCTTGTAAATTGCCCAATTACTTGCACTCCTTCCCTGCAAGTAAAGCCCATACACCTCTCTTTATATCTTTAACTAGGAACTTTAACTTCAACAACCCACAACTCGCTACCCTTTCTCACATACCCAGCTCCCACCTTTTGTATGCAACACACTTCTTTCACACGTCAGCCTCAATATTCTAAATACTCCCCATTCCTTACCCACTCCTCTAGCTTCATTTATTCTCATATCTTACCATTCTAAACTCTGTCTCTTCACACAAGCCTCATTTTCAAGCTTACTTACTTTCACCATCCTCTTCTCATCCATCCTACCACCACCCTTTCAGCACATTCACATACAGGTGTTTCACTTTCACCATCTCTTTCACTTTTCTGTCACTTTTTTTTTCTAAATCCACTATCAACTTTCACTTCCACCATGAAATTATCAAGTATTCCACTTGCTGCTTCCCCAGCATGTTCACATCCAATACCCTCTCCTTTGCACATTCATCAATTAGCAAATAACCTATCAATGCCTATTACCATCCAAACTCATTCACCCTTGCATACTTATGCATGCACATTTTCTTAAATCACATTCTATCATCAGTCCTCTTTCTGTACACAACTTGACAAGGCTTTCCTCAATTTCCTTCAATTTCCACATCCTCCACACCTGCAGTCTTATCCCTTTCTTCTAAAGTTTAAACCTTTTCATCAAAACTACCAAAGCTCACACTCTGCTCCTCACAAAGTGCATTCCTTTCTTCTTCACTCCTCTTATCCTTTGGTGCATAAGCATTAGTAATCACCTACCTTTCACAGTCTTACTCCATTTTAACTCACACAGCCTTGAACTTGACTCCTTGCACTCTAACTCAGTTTATAATACAATTCCACAGCTAGTTCTCTATTAAAAGAAAAACTCATAATACAGTTCCACAACTCATTCTCCTTTAAAAGAACAACCCATTCCTTTGCTCTTCTGTCACTATCCTCAGAACTTTTTTCATTTATGTTCAAGGTTCTAGTCATGGACAAAAGTCCACATCAAGGCCGGACCTTACATGAAGTATAGAGAGAATTGCCAGAGAAGAGCCAGAATCTCAGTTTTCTCTCATACACAATACATACTCCAGCCTACTTTTCATCCTGGTTACAACCATGAATATTTAGACCTACCAGCCTCAACCTTAACTCCTTCTCCAGCTATTACACAGAGAGAGAGAGAGAGAGAGAGAGAGAGAGAGAGAGAGAGAGAGAGAGAGAGAGAGAGAGAGAGAGAGAGAGAGAGGAGAGAGAGAGAGAGAGAGAGAGAGAGAGAGAGAGAGAGAGAGAGAGAGAGAGAGAGAGAGAGAGAGAGAGAGAGAGAGAGAGAGAGAGAGAGAGAGTGAGGGAGACAGAGAGGGAGACAGAGAGAGACAGAGAGAGAAAGAAAGAGAGAGAGACACAGAAAGAGAGAGAGACACAGAAAGAGAGAGAGACTCAGAAAGAGAGAGAGAGAGACACAGAAAGAGAGAGACAGAGAATCCTAGCTTTCCAGTCCTGCCCATCTTTCACCTTTCATGACACAAAGAAGATAAAAGGATGCAGTGGAATTCTTTCTACCCTGTCCCAGGATAAGCAAATAATGATAATACTTAAGTAATGTAAGCTAAAACTTTGCCAAAATTAATTATCTAACTTGCCTAATCCCTTACGTTTTGGGAAAGATGTTGGGGTTTGCTACTACTGTGGATTTTACACTGTGGTAGCCAGACTTGTACCTGTGGTCCATAACTACAGTTAATTAATGACAATTTTGCATAACTTTACATGCTGACCCTAAGAGCATCAATTCAAATTTTCCAAACCTCTTACACACTTTTATTGAAATCTCTGTATTTCAACACTCAGTTATTCATCAGACCATTCACAATGGTTAATAAAAGTTTTTCTAGCAGAAAGTATATAATACTGATTTAAAAAAGGAGAATATTTAAGAAAAGTAAAACATCACACTTAGAGGATACATCCAGAAGTAACAAAGTCTAGTGGATGATATCCTGGATAGTTTTTCAGACAGCTTTTCCTTGGAAAAGACAAGGAGGCCTTGCTAAGAAGTATGAAGAATGTTATAAGACGGAAGGATAAGAATGATGTCATAAATAATCCAAAGTGTCACATAAATTGCTAGTTCCTGAAATAAGAAAGCAGCATGAGTATCAAGGATCTTGAAGACAGCCGTCAAATAAAATTTTAATAAGTTTGCAAAAGTCACACCAAAGAGACAAGAAAAGGTACATCATATGGATCATTAAACATGAGGAGAGAATTTCAGGATGCAGTTCCGAATGACCTGTTAATAAATCTCAGAAAGATGTGGACTTAAAGGATTTGTACTATAAAGTAAAGGACAGTGTAATTACATATTTGTAAAGTATGGGGAGGGAGTTTTAAACTCAAAGGGTCCCATTTCTTGAACATTCTCTACTATCATACAACAGCTTAAATCTACTTATGCTGTCTGCATTAGCCATGGCCTCAGTATGCTGAGGTTGGAAGAAAGACAAAAGAGGACAATAAAAATACAGCAAGAATGACTAATAAAAAATTTGATATATGGAGTGTATCCACATGATAAGCTGAAAAGGTTGATATGACTAAATATCTGATAGAAAGACAGACTAAAGGATTATATCAACATATGGGGAACAAGCATGAAAGATAGTGATCTATACTATGGCTGTGCAGTGATCTATACTATAACTGTGCAGTATCATATCACACAATGGGCACCCTTCTATATAAAAGAATATAGTACACTGAATATTAACAGATGAAACATTTAAACTTTTGACTGGTTATATATTCTCACCAGTACAGGTTCGAAGGAGTCTGCATCATCAGTGAGAAATGCAAACATAGCACGAAGGTAAGGATCCGTTAACTGGGAGCGTAGATTCATACATGTTTCTCTCCACAGACCCTTTCGCTCATCAGTGAAACCTAAATGAGAGAAACAACTAAAACTTACACTATTGCAAAACATTGGCCTCTTTTTTTATGGGTAATTAGTCATTATTATGTAAAGGTCAAAACGTAAATAAATAACTTAGAAAGCTCATCTTCATCAAACTTTTGATGACATTCTGATATCATTTCCAAGAAATGATGCTTCTTATGAAACCCAATCAGTCCCCAACCAACTATCAGGAGACTCACTAAAATGTCTTCTTAATCCATAAATATACTTAAGTAATTAGAGTTCAGTCCTTATAGCAATAAATCAAACAAAAGAGTTTGCGAGTGTCAAGAAAAGTAAGTTACTGAAAAAGCTTTTCTCTCCAAGGCAGTGTCCTATGAACATGAGATAAATTCTCCAGAAGTATTAGGGTTGGGACCTTGCAACCCTCAATATTTCTGAAGAAGTGCTAGCCTTCACTCACCCTTCCCTAACCACCCAATGGTTATTGCAGTGGCTCATTCGTTTTAGGCTCACCCTTGGCAAATCAGCAACAGCCACCAAAATGATGTCCTTGACCTGCTCATTCCCAGCTTATTAAAGCTCACAATTCACAGGTTATGCACATCAATCTAAAGATAGTCATGATAGGAGAAAAAAAAATGTTGGAAAAAAGAACGGAAAGAAGGGCAGTGTGAGAAAATTGGAAAAAAGTTCTAAGAAGATAATGGATCGAAGAGAAAAGGCTTTTCAGGTTTCAAAACCTTTACTTCTCTTCTCTGTGAGATGAGAGCAAACCCACATAGAGAAGAGTTTATATAAAAAATTCTTTTAAGACTAAACCTAAAGGCAAAAATAAATACCTTCAGATTGAGCCAGTAAAGCCTGTTTCTTTGTCCAAGTAGAGATACTGAAGGTTTTGGGATTTACAAATGGTCATCTCTGAAGAAGTTCAAAGGGTCTCAAAGATATAAGGCATAAAGCTCTTCTGATGAAATCTTCCAAGAGTGGATGACAACAGGGTTACTTTTAAATTTAATATTTTGCCAGAAATCAAAAGGTTTAGGTTTGTTTTAATGTGTAAGATATAATCATTGAAGAAAAAAGAAAAAAATTTGTTGTCTAGGCATATGATGTAATTCACTAAGTCTCCTTCCAGGGATCAAGACTATAAGGAAAGGAGTTTGTCATATGATGCTGAAGAGCTAAACTGCCAGAAAAACTGTTTGACTAAAAGTTCTAAGACTTTTGAAAGACCCCACTTGGGCTGCGGTGGAGAACCAACCAGTCTCCTCAGAAAGAATGATCATTAACAGGGCATCAGATTAATACCAAAACTCAGAGAGAGAGGAATTCTTGATGGGCACTCTCATGTCATTAGTGTCATGATGGAGGCTAGAGAAGAATCTTACCATTATGCTTCAGTTATATCCAAGGCATAAGATTTTCCTAGGAAAGACTGAAAAGACTTCCAGACTGACTGTCTTTGAGTAGAAGGGCAAATGTTGTGTGAAATGTCATCTGTTAAGCATTCCCTAAAACTCAGTATGCAGAAGTGATTCAAATAATCCATATGTGTAAATTCCAGAATACATGACTGAGGTCAGGTCCTGCAAAAAAAAAAAATAAGGTGGTTTACAAGACCAAGAGGTATTTAATGAGGAGTGTGGCATGGCTGAAGGAGTCTCTAGCACTAAGGCTGTTGTCTCACATGGGGTCACCAACATTGCTAAACCTGAAAACCAGCTAGTATAAGAAAAATTCTTATTGGAAGATGAACCAGGAAAAAGGTAAATCGTTCCCAATGATTCCAATCCAAGGACAAAGAATCTGTTGCAACTGCCCCTGCACCTAAAACAGAAGAAACATACATTGAAGTTTGGTGGCACTTAGAAACAGTCAGTAGTGCCACTCATGAGGAAAGGATCCACTTGAAACCCTCCTTCCTTTTCGACATTTCTGTTCAAACTTAAATCCAATCTCAAAGGGCATCTGCCAAGACAATGAATACTCCTTTGAGAAAAGAAAAAATGGAGACTGCCAAGGTGAGAATCTTTTCCACTAACTATGAGAGGCAGGAATTCCAAAAGCCTATGCTTATGAAGCAGCAAGTACTCACAGTAATATCCTTCAGAAAAAAAAAGAGTACCCTACAGGTCATTCTGGGAGTTGAAAAACATGAGATTAACAGCCTCTTTACCATGCCATGAAAGGACATTTGTTCCTCCATCCAAGGGCCCACATCTACAAGGTCCTCCAAAAACTGGAAGCCCTATCCTTGATGCATTTGTGAAAACCACCAAAGAAACAGCTGAAGGTTACCAAGGCAGGGTTTTTAAGGGTTCTCTATGTCAGTCCACCAAACTAAAGATTCAATTGGTTTCTTGGGAAATATCTGCTTTCAACAGGAAAGAATATGTTTATCCAGAAAGTAACCTTACTGGTTTGCAGCCTTACACTAATCAATGTACGGGACTGCAACATTGAACATCCCCAAATGCTGCCCTTGTTGATGTCCAGACACCAAGTTCAGAACTGTATGGCAAATGCAGGCTTTATGCAGTTCCAAACTTTGTTCCCAGGGAGATAAAAGGTGCCTGTTTAACTGTTTCAATCTATTCCTATCCATTTAAAGTTCTGACTGGGAAATATAAACTTGTCTGTGATGGTGATTAAAACCACTTTTTCAAAGATGTTCAGGGCTCAAAGTCCTCTGGGAGATTACTCCTTAACAGTTGAAATTACCGAAAAGTCTTTGCAGTAAATCAGAACTATCAATTTGGAGGATGTTAGTTTTTGGAGCTGGGCCAAAACTTCTTTGTGGGGCTATATACAAATGGAATGGCATTACCTAAAGTGCCAGGTGTGTGCACTTTCAGGAAGCAAATTGTCTTTAGTAAAATGAAACCAGGAATGACCATACAAATTTATGGAGAACAAAGGTCTAATTCCTTTCCATAACAAATCGGTCTCTAATACAAACTCCCTTGAAGCTAACACATTATATGATGTTGAAAAATCAGAATCCTCCAATCATAAAGACAGGGAAGGGATCCCTGGCTTACTTGGACCTGGCAGGAGTTTCTGATCTAAAGAAGTGGGACCTGACGTTTCTTCAGGAAGAAGGAAAGGAAAGTAAATATCATAAGAAAAGTGATTCTTAACTCTAATTTTCTTACACATTTAAAATCTCATTCCCTTCTTTCAGTATAAGGTTCAATGCTAAGCTTCTCTCTCATGAGATCCATCTTTGGTCTTGCTCTCTTAAATATTTTGGTGAATCTTTTGTCAAGGCCTTTGGCATCTCTAAAGTATTTGACAGAGTAGCACAATTCTTTGATTACTAATCTTCATTCCTTAGGGTTTCTACTTTTCTTTGTTATCTAATGCACAGTTTTCTTTTTAGTCATTCCATTGTGGTAGCAGCTGATGAAGCAACAGAGGTGTCCCTTAGGGTTCTGTTATGCAGCAAAAGAAATCCTAAGGAGTTTTATGATTATGTTATAAGTAAGTCATTAACCAGGTAATTGGTCTATTAATTACAGAAAATGGAGATCTGATTCAAGACTCTGAAAACATGGCAAATAATTTAATGATATTTTTGAATTCATATTTACTACTGAAAACACAACTCATGTCCCAAATCCAGCTCCAATGATAAGTAAAATATTTTGCGACATACTGACATAAGAATTGAAGATGTACAATCAGCACTACACAGAATGAAAGTAAATACAATGGCAGGCCCAGACAAGTTTTATCCAAGCACAATACAGTGGCAAAAAATGAGGTCGTTAACCCCTCGACTGCTCTTTTCAATAAGTCACTTCTAGCTATTCATCTATATCTGACGCTTGTTCCAAGTTGGACCTCTCTCAAGGGGTTAACCACATTAAGAGAGTCTCCATAACTAATGAACTCCAGTGCCGCTTCTTAGCCTAAAGTGCCTCACCATGAACAGGCCACTGGCAAAGAGCAACTAGCATAGTGTTTGCAAAGGCTCCTACTTACTGTTCCTACAGACTACTTTTACCTAATGCTCCTGCCTAATGTTCCTTCCTACTACTTCTACCTTGTTATGGGGAAGTTTCAGAAGAGTGAAAAATTCCTAATGTAACAAAAATTTTTGAAGTAGCAGTAAATCACTGCCTAAAAATCACAGTCCAGTCTGCTTAATGCCTGTCTACATCTACAGAAGTCATCATTTGTTATACAAGAATAAACCATTTAGAAGACCACCAATTAATAAAGTATTCTCAGCCTGGGCTTCAATGGAACTGCTCATGTTTTATATATATATTTTGCATTCTTTTATGATATAATTAACATGTATGATGAAAGTAAAGCAGGTGATGTCATCATTTTAAATTTCCAAAAACCAAATAATAAAGTTCCAAATCAAAATTACTTAGAAAAGTAAATTCACATGATATGGATAGGGCAGTACTTCAGTGGTTAACATAATGGTTGACTGGACATAACCAAAGATTAGTAATCATGGTTAAGTCTAAAAATGGTTAGATGTTACTAGAGGTGTGCCACAAGTATCAGCTTTAAAACTGGTAACTGTTTATATCTCTGACACCTGTTCCCTTTGGAAACTTCCTCAAGTGGGTGGCCATGGTAAATGTCTCCATAACTGGTGAACTCCAGTGTCACTTCTTAGCTTTTGGTGCCTCACACATAACAGGCCACTGGGAGAGGGTAACCCTAGTACAGTGTTTCCTGAGGCTCCCACCTAATATTCCTACCAACTACTATTACTTGATGCATTTATTTAATGTTCCAACTTATTACTTCTACCTAATGCTTCAAGGTAGTTCCAACCTACTACTTCTACCTAATGCTCCTGTCTAATGTTCTTACCTACTACTTCTACCTTATGCTCCTGTCTAATATTTCCACCTACTTCTATCTATTTCTCATACTATTTAGTCAAAGGGCAGGGCTATCATATAGTTCAAGTGATACAGATGGGGTAGTACTTCAGTGGTTAAGAAATCGGTTGACTAACCATTAATCAAGAAAAGTGATTAATAGTTAAGCCTCAAAATGGTTACATATACCTAATGGTGTACCACAAGGATCAGCCTTAGGACTGGTTCTCTTTCTTCATATATTAATGATGTTGATCATTGTAAGATATCAAAATTTGCAAATGATACAAAGTTGGGAATGAATCTAAAACCAGATGCATGATGACTTCACCTTGAGAGTGTTATGTGCTTTTTCTATTTTATACTTTGTCGCTGTCTCCCGTGTTAGCGAGGTAGCGCAAGGAAACATATGAAATAATGGCCCAACAAATCCACATACACATGTATATACATAAACGCCCACACACGCTCATATACATACCTATACATCTCAATGTATTCATACATATACATACACAGACAATCATATTTGCTGCCTTCATCCATTCTCGTCACCACCCCGCCACACAGCTTATTTCATACTTTGTTGCTGTCTCCCGTATTAGCGAAGTAGTGCAAGGAAACAGAAGAAAGAATGGCCCAACAAATCCACATACACATGTATATACATAAACGCCCACACACGCACATATACATACCTATACATCTCATTGTATTCATACATATACATACACAGACATAATCATATTTGCTGCCTTCATCCATTCTCGTCACCACCCCGCCACACATGCTAGCGAGGTAGTGCAAGGAAACAGACGAAAGAATGGCCCAACAAATCCACATACACATGTATATACATAAACGCCCACACACGCACATATACATACCTATACATCTCAATGTATTCATACATATACATACACAGACATAATCATAATTGCTGCCTTCATCCATTCTCGTCATCACCCCGCCACACATGACACCCCCCCGGCACGCATGGTAGCACTAGGATAAGACAACAAAGGCCACATTTGTTCACACTTAGTCTCTAGCTGCCATGTGTAATGCACCCAAACCAAAGCTCCCTTTCCACATCCAGGCCCCACAAAACTTTCCATGGTTTACCCCACACGCTTCACATGCCCTGGTTCAATCCACTGACAGCATGTCGTCCCTGGTATACCACATCATTCCAATTCACTCTATTCCTTGCACACCTTGCACCCTCTTGCCTGTTCAGGCCCCGATCGCTCAAAATCTTTTTCACTCCATCCTTCCGCCTCCAATTTGGTCTCCCACCTCTCCTCGTTCCCTCCACCTCTGACACATATATCCTCTTCGTCAATCTTTCCTCACTCATTCCCTCCATGTGACCAAACCATTTCAATACACCCTCTTCTGCTCTCTCAACCACACTCTCTTTATTATCTCACATATCTCTTACCCTTTCATTACTTACTCAATCAAACCACCTCACACCACATATTGTCCTCAAACATCTCATTTCCAACACATCCATCCTCTTCCGCACAACCCTATCTATAGCCCATGGCTCGCAACTATATAACATTGTTGGAACCATTATTCCTTCAAACATACCCATTTTTGCTATTCGAGATAACGTTCTCACCTTGCACACATTCTTCAACACTCCCAGAACCTTCAGCCCCTCCCCCAACCCTGTGACTTACTTCCACTTCCATGGTTCCATCCGCTGCTAAATCCACTCCCAGATATCTAAAACACTTCACTTCCTCCAATTTTTCTCCATTCAAACTTGCCTCCTAACTGACTTGTCCAACTGACTTGTTATATGCTTGTTCTTACAATAAACCTCAACCGTGTACTATCTTTGAAAATATACGGAGGCTGACAATGTTTTTTGTGAACACTGTAAGTTTTATAACAGACCTTCCTCTTCAAATCCACAACTAACATCATCTGCAACTCCTTAGTTACATGAACTTTACAGCATTTTTCTCTTTGAAATATCTGTATCTCTCTACTCTTGCAAATCTGATCTATGAGTTTCAGATCTATTCCTCCATCACAAACAGCCTCAAATGGACCCAGTGGTCTACTGCTGTTTAAATTCCTTTGTGTGCTTTCCATAAATGATCTTCCTTCTATCTCTAACCCTATTTACATGATATTCCTTCTATCTCTAGCCCTATTTACATGATATTCCTTCTATCTATAACCCTATTCACTCTCATACCAATGATCCCAATCTACACAATGACTCATTTTCCCTTCTTCCTCACTCAAGTATTCATTTTAGTTCACAATGCACATATATCTCCTCTTAATTCTGACCTGTGCAACAGCAGAATGGGGAAGCAGTAACCTGACTAAATTGAACAGTGCCAAAATTTACTTTCTAACTTTATCTTTTCTATATCTAACTCCTTTCCTACTAATCAAATCCAAAACATCTTAATTCAACAATGCAGTAACATAAACATGCTGGCCATAACAATATCCTTCCTTCTCTTCTGGATGTCTCAAATAAAAAACATCGCAAAATCTGCTTCCCAAAAGCTGGAAATGCCACATCAATATTTCTTGAGCAGCTAATCCACACCTATATGGGCCTCATTTGCCTCTGAATGTAATACTACATGGATTTCACATATCAACTTCATCTCTTAAAGTCTCAAAAATTTTCATGTATAAGTATATGATACAAATGATTCTGGGAACTTATCAATACATTTGAGGTATACAAATCTGAGTTCTATCTTACCTTTACATGACTACTGAAAATTATTTAGTAAACAGTAAAACAGCAAAAAAAATAGAGTGATCAGGTTTTTTGGTGCATTAAACAATGACTGATGCAACTTTTATGAAAGCAAAAACTCATGAGGCACTTGTATCGTATGAATGCTTTTCCTCACTTTAGCACAATGGGCATAATTTGAGGATACATGTTAATGAACATATAAAAATGATGCATATGTTTCACTCCATGTAACCAGGAATGGATTTAAAGTTTAGTTATATCTTGAAAGACAAATGGATCATGTGATGGTATGTGTGAACATACAGCTGAAAATTCAACTTAAATATTATATCACTGAGATTTAGAAAATCTCTACAGATTAAAGAGTATTGTCTAAAGACTAGCAAAGACTGAATGATCAGCATAAACAATGAAAAGCAATCAAGGAAACATTAGAGTAAATATGTATGGTGTACCTGAAAGGGCCATTGCAGTTGCATTCAAAGCAGGTAACTTTTTACTTGAAGCTCCTCTTTGTAAAATGTGTATTGCTTGCTTTAAGCGCTGGTTAAAAACTGCAATGGCAGCAGCTCGAGTATGATTTCCAGCAGCCTCTAACTGAGACAAAAAGCTAGTAAGCAATCTGTCATTTTCAAACCCCCATGAGCACAGCTCAAGGGCACGACTGCGTTCTTCACACCTGTGGTTAAGAGTGATAATAGCAGTTACTTTTTATGAAGTTACCCATCTTACCACATCAAACAACTGTTTGCTGCATTCAATACTTAAAGTAAGATAACCTTAAAAAGAAATTACAAATACTTTGGTTCTAAGATATCTTCTAAAACTTCATATAAATGGTCATTCTATTTGATGATTAAAGCTACACTGATAGACCTATCGGCCCTTTCTATCCAAAGAAACCACAACAAAGAAGAAGTATGGGGAAAGCAGAGAAGTTCCTATCTTTCATGTTTCCTAATGCTGATGATACATTTCTCATAATGTGCCCTTACTGAATTACTTCCTCAGCAGTTTCTGACATTTTTAGCTGAACACATCACATATTCTACTGAAGTACACATTTCAGTATTCAAATGTTAAGAGGTGAAATATTTCCAGCTGACTGAAAGCAATATTAAATGTGTCATCCTATAAATGTTAACAAACCTTAATGGTTTGTTAACAATACAAACAAGAACTAGATATAAAAATTTTGAAATGAAACACTATTTCTTTAAAATAAAATAAGCAATGAAAACCTCAAACATAAGTCAACAAAAGTTAGAATATGCCTGTTAAAGCATGTAAAATAATAGGTTGGGTGAGGTGACAGGTTGGAACCTTAATTTGTCCTCTTTAGGTTCTCATATAGCCCTATAAGGAAGCTGCAGATAAAAATGGCTTAATCAAAGGGAAATTCACACTATATATGAGGTGGAAGCCATTCATCTTGAACTATTTCTAAGATACTTATCTCAGTAACTAGGTCAAAAATGAAAAGGTTACTACCAAAAAAAAAAAAAAAATTATTAACTCAGGGATGACCTCATAAAAACTTTTCCTCCTGGAAAAAATATAAAACTATTAAGTCACACACACAAACATAATTCTACAAGAAAGCAGCTCTGTTAGGCAATAAAACTAACATTGCTAAAATGAAGTTCTCTCCAGTAAGATGCAGGTACCATTTAAAATGACAAAATAAACACTTCATAGTTCTATTAATCTGACTGACTTTCTTCCTGGACTAAATCAAAACAGGTTTATTCTTAAATGTAAATGTCATATTTTCAGCAAGAAACTCTCAAGTTTCGGTTGATATACACCCATAAAAGATGATCTTCAAACTTCGGTAGTGTAAATTCTGATGCCCAAACTTTACATAAAGTTCACTACCTCTTCTTCCTGATCCCAAGGATATAAGGAAAAAATTTTCACTAGCAATACTTGATGTTAGGCGAAGAAATGGCAAAGGTTCCAGGACCTTCATAAGCTCCTCTTTTTCTCTGAGATGAAGTAGATATAACTTCCTCAAAAAAATGGATCTCAACATTCTACAACCAAAGACTCTCTCACAGAACCTTTAATATGAAACAAGAGCATCACATTCCAGTGTATTAAATCCAGAAACTGTGGCCAAGCAACTGCTGGATTATAAAATTTGCTTTTTTCTGGGTACTGATACTGCCAAGGGAAACTGATACTAGATTGAATAAATTATAACTTAACTTGTGGTGATGGGAATAAAGAATGGCAGACAGTATGAATTATGTTTTTTTTTAATTTCTTATTTTGCTTTGTCGCTGTCTCCCGCGTTTGCGAGGTAGCGCAAGGAAACAGACGAAAAAAATGGCCCAACCCACCCCATACACAAGTATATACATACACGTCCACACACGCAAATATACATACCTCCTTGTATTAACTTTCTAAAATGGGAAACAGAAGAAGGAGTCACGCGGGGAGTGATCATCCTCCTCGAAGGCTCAGAGTGGGGTGCCTAAATGTGTGTGGATGTAACCAAGATGTGAAAAAAGGAGAGATAGGTAGTATGTTTGAGGAAAGGAACCTGGATGTTTTGGCTCTGAGTGAAACGAAGCTCAAGGGTAAAGGGGAAGAGTGGTTTGGAAATGTCTGGGGAGTGAAGTCAGGGGTTAGTGAGAGGACAAGAGCAAGGGAAGGAGTAGCAATACTCCTGAAACAGGAGTTGTGGGAGTATGTGATAGAATGTAAGAAAGTAAATTCTCGATTAATATGGGTAAAATTGAAAGTTGATGGAGAGAGGTGGGTGATTATTGGTGCATATGCACCTGGGCATGAGAAGAAAGATCATGAGAGGCAAGTGTTTTGGGAGCAGCTAAATGAGTGTGTTAGCGGTTTTGATGCACGAGACCGGGTTATAGTGATGGGTGATTTGAATGCAAAGGTGAGTAATGTGGCAGTTGAGGGAATAATTGGTATGCATGGGGTGTTCAGTGTTGTAAATGGAAATGGTGAAGAGCTTGTAGATTTATGTGCTGAAAAAGGACTGATGATTGGGAATACCTGGTTTAAAAAGCGAGATATACATAAGTATACTTATGTAAGTAGGAGAGATGGCCAGAGAGCGTTATTGGATTACGTGTTAATTGACAGGCGTGCGAAAGAGAGACTTTTGGATGTTAATGTGCTGAGAGGTGCAACTGGAGGGATGTCTGATCATTATCTTGTGGAGGCTAAGGTGAAGATTAGTATGGGTTTTCAGAAAAGAGGAGTGAATGTTGGGGTGAAGAAGGTGGTGAGAGTAAGTGAGCTTGGGAAGGAGACCTGTGTGGGGAAGTACCAGGAGAGACTGTGTACAGAATGGAAAAAGGTGAGAACAATGGAAGTAAGGGGAGTGGGGGAGGAATGGGATGTATTTAGGGAATCAGTGATGGATTGCGCAAAAGATGCTTGTGGCATGAGAAGAGTGGGAGGTGGGCTGTTTAGAAAGGGTAGTGAGTGGTGGGATGAAGAAGTAAGAGTATTAGTGAAAGAGAAGAGAGAGGCATTTGGACGATTTTTGCAGGGAAAAAATGCAATTGAGTGGGAGAAGTATAAAAGAAAGAGACAGGAGGTCAAGAGAAAGGTGCAAGAGGTGAAAAAAAGGGCAAATGAGAGTTGGGGTGAGAGACTATCAGTAAATTTTAGGGAGAATAAAAAGATGTTCTGGAAGGAGGTAAATAGGGTGCGTAAGACAAGGGAGCAAATGGGAACTTCAGTGAAGGGCGTAAATGGGGAGGTGATAACAAGTAGCGGTGATGTGAGAAGGAGATGGAATGAGTATTTTGAAGGTTTGTTGAATGTGTCTGATGACAGAGTGGCAGATATAGGGTGTTTGGGTCGAGGTGGTGTGCAAAGTGAGAGGGTTAGGGAAAATGATTTGGTAAACAGAGAAGAGGTAGTAAAAGCTTTGCGGAAGATGAAAGCCGGCAAGGCAGCAGGTTTGGATGGTATTGCAGTGGAATTTATTAAGAAAGGGGGTGACTGTATTGTTGACTGGTTGGTAAGGTTATTTAATGTATGTATGACTCATGGTGAGGTGCCTGAGGATTGGCGGAATGCGTGCGTAGTGCCATTGTACAAAGGCAAAGGGGATAAGAGTGAGTGCTCAAATTACAGAGGTATAAGTTTGTTGAGTATTCCTGGTAAACTATATGGGAGGGTATTGATTGAGAGGGTGAAGGCATGTACAGAGCATCAGATTGGGGAAGAGCAGTGCGGTTTCAGAAGTGGTAGAGGATGTGTGGATCAGGTGTTTGCTTTGAAGAATGTATGTGAGAAATACTTAGAAAAGCAAATGGATTTGTATGTAGCATTTATGGATCTGGAGAAGGCATATGATAGAGTTGATAGAGATGCTCTGTGGAAGGTATTAAGAATATATGGTGTGGGAGGCAAGTTGTTAGAAGCAGTGAAAAGTTTTTATCGAGGATGTAAGGCATGTGTACGTGTAGGAAGAGAGGAAAGTGATTGGTTCTCAGTGAATGTAGGTTTGCGGCAGGGGTGTGTGATGTCTCCATGGTTGTTTAATTTGTTTATGGATGGGGTTGTAAGGGAGGTAAATGCAAGAGTCCTGGAAAGAGGGGCAAGTATGAAGTCTGTTGGGGATGAGAGAGCTTGGGAAGTGAGTCAGTTGTTGTTCGCTGATGATACAGCGCTGGTGGCTGATTCATGTGAGAAACTGCAGAAGCTGGTGACTGAGTTTGGTAAAGTGTGTGGAAGAAGAAAGTTGAGAGTAAATGTGAATAAGAGCAAGGTTATTAGGTACAGTAGGGGTGAGGGTCAAGTCAATTGGGAGGTGAGTTTGAATGGAGAAAAACTGGAGGAAGTGAAGTGTTTTAGATATCTGGGAGTGGATCTGTCAGCGGATGGAACCATGGAAGCGGAAGTGGATCATAGGGTGGGGGAGGGGGCGAAAATTTTGGGAGCCTTGAAAAATGTGTGGAAGTCGAGAACATTATCTCGGAAAGCAAAAATGGGTATGTTTGAGGGAATAGTGGTTCCAACAATGTTGTATGGTTGCGAGGCGTGGGCTATGGATAGAGATGTGCGCAGGAGGATGGATGTGCTGGAAATGAGATGTTTGAGGACAATGTGTGGTGTGAGGTGGTTTGATCGAGTAAGTAACGTAAGGGTAAGAGAGATGTGTGGAAATAAAAAGAACGTGGTTGAGAGAGCAGAAGAGGGTGTTTTGAAATGGTTTGGGCACATGGAGAGAATGAGTGAGGAGAGATTGACCAAGAGGATATATGTGTCGGAGGTGGAGGGAACGAGGAGAAGAGGGAGACCAAATTGGAGGTGGAAAGATGGAGTGAAAAAGATTTTGTGTGATCGGGGCCTGAACATGCAGGAGGGTGAAAGGAGGGCAAGAAATAGAGTGAATTGGAGTCATGTGGTATACAGGGGTTGACGTGCTGTCAGTGGATTGAAGCAAGGCATGTGAAGCGTCTGGGGTAAACCATGGAAAGCTGTGTAGGTATGTATATTTGCGTGTGTGGACGTGTGTATGTACATGTGTATGGGGGGGGGGGGTTGGGCCATTTCTTTCGTCTGTTTCCTTGCGCTACCTCGCAAACGCGGGAGACAGCGACAAAGTATAAAAAAAAAAAAAAAAAAAAAAAAAAATACATCTCAATGTACACATATATATAAACACACACAGACATATACATATATACACACGTACATAATTCATACTGTCTGCCTTTATTTATTCCCATCGCCACCTCGCCACATATGGAATAACATCCCCCTCCCCCCTCATGTGTGTGAGGTAGCGCTAGGAAAAGACAACAAAGGCCCCATTCATTCACACTCAGTCTCTAGCTGTCATGTAATAATGCCCGAAACCACAGCTCCCCCTCCACATCCAGGCCCCACAGAACTTTCCATGGTTTACCACAGACGCTTCACATGCCCTGATTCAATCCATTGACAGCACGTCGACCCCGGTATACCACATCGATCCAATTCACTCTATTCCTTGCCCACCTTTCACCCTCTTGCATGTTCAGGCCCCGATCACTCAAAATCTTTTTCACTCCATCTTTCCACCTCCAATTTGGTCTCCCACTTTTCCTCGTTCCCTCCACCTCCGACACATATATACTCTTGGTCAATCTTTCCTCACTCATTCTCTCCATGTGCCCAAACCATTTCAAAACACCCTCTTCTGCTCTCTCAACCACGCTCTTTTTATTTCCACACATCTCTCTTACCCTTACATTACTTACTTGATCAAACCACCTCACACCACATATTGTCCTCAAACATCTCATTTCCAGCACATCCACCCTCCTGCGCACAACTCTATCCATAGCCCACGCCTCGCAACCATACAACATTGTTGGAACCACTATTCCTTCAAACATACCCATTTTTGCTTTCCGAGATAATGTTCTCGACTTCCACACATTCTTCAAGGCTCCCAGGATTTTCGCCCCCTCCTCCACCCTATGATTCACTTCCACTTCCATGGTTTCATCCGCTGCCAGATCCACTCCCAGATATCTAAAACACTTTACTTCCTCCAGTTTTTCTCCATTCAAACTTACCTCCCAACTGACTTGACCCTCAACCCTACTGTACCTAATTATGTATATGTGTATATATGTATATGTCTGTGTGTGTATATATATGTGTACATTGAGATGTATAGGTATGTATATTTGCGTGTGTGGACGTGTATGTATATACATGTGTATGGGGGTGCGTTGGGCCATTTCTTTCGTCTGTTTCCTTGCGCTACCTCGCAAACGCGGGAGACGGCGACAAAGCTAAATAAATCAAATAAATAACTTGTGGGGTACTAATTTCCAAATAAAAAGTTGATATAAGTTACCAAAAATAACAGCAAACATTTCCTGCATTGTACTTACCAATGAATCTTGACTGTTTTGAATTTCACAATGTATAATGTAGACAAATGTAGTAACTAGAAATTTCATATAAATTGAAGTGCTGAAGGTGGAATATGGCTCACTTGAGGTTGAGGCTAAGTACACATGATGATCATTTTGGTGCAATGAAGTTGGTGCCTCAGGAAAGGCATGAGGCAGGTGTTCCATTTCATCCATCATAAGAGCTAGTCTGAATGTCCTTAGAGGATCACTCAAACAGCTCAGGTTTGAAAGCACTGGGCAAAGGGCTTGGTGAATGGGCTGGAATTGCTGTGCCTGGGTATGTGTGACACTCTTACAATCTCAAAAAGTTTTTGCAGCATTATTTGCTTCACATAAGTAGATATGCTTAGCAATTCAAGATGGAGCACACATTGAATTGTGGTGACATAAAGATGGATGAGCAGCACCCAAACAATACAGTAGTGAATTCTCCAAACATAAAACAAATCGTTTTTACATAGCATCACAAACCTTACAAGTGCCAGATCATGAGAGCTACTCGAGTTTGAAATGCCAGACTGAAGACATTACTGAGTATTGTTTTTATCCTTGTCCTTAAAAAGACTAAAAAAATCTCTAAAAATATCAATTCATCTAAAACAGATACTTCAAATCTGCTTGAAGAAGAGAAGAGAGTTCCAAACTGACTGTTACTTGCTTTGAATGAAAGGGCAAATAGGATGAACATTATGCAAAAGATAATCTATTATGAGTATCCTATGCTTTCTTCTAAGCACTGCTTGAAAAGATGCAAATATGAAGATACCCAAACCCTAAGTTTTGATGCTAGATTCCTCCATGATGACTATAACTCTCAAACAAAATCTGAGGAATCCTACAAGGAAACTGGCATGTCAGCAGTAACCTCAGTAATCCTTGAAAACCAGTCTGTCTATGAATCATCTTCTCAATGCTTTTTATGAAAACAAAAAGATAATCAGAGTCCAAAAATCCCAATCTACAGTCATGGTAGTGACTCCCTGGTGCCTTTGGAATGAAAACTGAAGAAACGTATGGTAATCACAGGGCAATGACATTCAAGGCACAGTGATACCCAAAAGGATTCACTCCTATTGACAGAAGACACCTGAAAGCAGTTGTTCCCAGTTTCACTGTGAACTACATATCCTTAATATCAGTGAAGTACTTATCCAAATGTTGCACACTGCATGCAAGAAAACTGCTAGAATAAACTACTTCTGTCTATCTATATCTCTGATGCCTGTTCCAGTAGGAACTCTCTCAAGGGGCTGGCCAGGGCAACAGACTCTCCATAACTAGAGAACTCCAGTGCTGCTTCTTAACCTTTAGCACCTCACCCTTAACAGGCTACTGGCAGAGGGGGAACTCTAGTGCAGTGTTTGCAGAGGCTTCTACTTAATGTTCCTACTGACTACTTTTATCTAACGCTCCTGCCTAAATGTTCCTACCAACTACTTCTATCTGTTGATCCTACCATTCTGAAAAAAGCAGGGTTATCCCGAAGTGATCACCACAGGAAAATCTAGAGTTAGGAAGAATGAGCTGTGTGAGTTGAGTGTTGTCAAGAGTCACATAAGACAAGGAGAGATTGTATGTTTATGGACAGAATACCAGTAGTCCAATCATAAGTGAGGTAGAAAAAAAAGACATCTACCTGGGTCACAGGAGTGCAACTTGACAACCACTGAAGTCCTGGCTCACTAAGCAGCTGTCACTAACCCTCCTGATGCCCAGGAAGTTAGTGCTGGTAATATACCTCCTTGGTTGTCAGCTGCCTACCAACTACTACCTAATAAACTACTTCATCAATTCCTACAAACTGATCCATGCAAGCAGACACTTTCCACTAAGGTCATCTTAAAATCTTAAATCCTAATTTCTTATTTGTTTTAATTGAAAGATCTAGAATTATATTTCTTACCATAAAAAGAAGTCATAAAATTGGTCACTGGATGGTTCTATCAGGTTTCTGTTAGCTATATCTACACCAGTCCTTTAGATGCTGGGAGTGGAGAGAAATAATACCCTCATATCTCCTGCATATCACAAAATGCAACTAAGACAGGTGTGAGCAAGGGGTTGGAAATCCTCTTGTTCTGTATATCAATTTCCAGAAAAAGGAACAGAGGAAGGAACCAAAATAGGATTATTACTCTCAGGCTCACTTGTCTGTTCCTCTTTAAGGCAGGAAACAGCAAACAGGTGTGAAAGAAAATGCTGAATCAGAGTATGATATCTTAATTTCTAAGAGACTGTCAAATAAATTTTCCAAATCATGCCAGACCTCAGGTGAAAAGGCCCATCTGTCAAATTTCCAAAAATCTAAGTTTTTGGTGGTGACCCCAGACTTGTGCTGAACTACTTTGAAGTGATTCCCTTTAATTAAAACAAGTGGCTATGGAATGCTCAGAACAAAATTATTGGCTTTGAAAACTGAAAACCTTTTCCTTTCTGAGGTAGTGTCCCTCAAGGATGACATTATTCTTCTGGGATATCAGAGTCGGGACCTTCTAACCCTGATATCTGTTAGGGAGGCACTAGCCTTCACTAACCAATTTAATGACATTACAGTGGCACAGTCATTTCTGATCCATACTTAGCATATCTGGAACCATCACCAAGTTAACATCATCAACCTACTCACTTCCAGCCTACTGGTGTTCACATTTTGTAGAACACAAAGGCAGTTAAAGTTTGCACAGAAAAAAAGTTTTACACACAAACACACAGCAAAGGGAGTAAGGATGCCATGACAAAGTATGAAAATCATGAAAAAATGTTTGCAGCACACTGTCTCAGATAATAAGGTTTTTCAATTTTCAAAACTACATTTGTCTCTTCTGAGGTCTACTCTGCAAGCATTAAGGCATACCCATATGAGAAAGAAGGGTTTAGGAAAAAAAAAAATTCAGATAAGACTAAACCAAGCACAGTGGAATCTAAGTAATCTGAGGAAGGAATCCCAAGCCCTATACAGAATAAATCCACAATGTCTAAACAAAGGCAATGTCTCATGAAGGTGGATAATGGAGTCAATAGCCCCTTTCTTTGATTTCCTCCAACAAAGGGTCTCTAAGAAGGATTATGTAGAGGCCTCCTCACATCTTTAGTGCAAAGCTTAGCTTGAGCCAACAGAATAAGTTTTTTTAATCCAAGAAGACATATTCATTGCTTAGAGAGATTTAAAGGTTTTAGGGTACACAGACGAGAAGTCCCTGTGACAACTTGTGGTGAAGTACCAAAGGTCCCTAAGAGAACTAACTGGGCATAAGACACAGTGATCTCTTAATAAAGTCTTCCAAGATGGATAACAACAGGGAAATCTCTATTCTAAGCATTTCGTTCTTAGCCAAAACTATTTGGTTTGGTTTATCTTAACCATAAGAAACCGTCTTCAAAGACAAGAAGATTCTTGTGTCTGGATATAATGTGAACTTCAATACCTCTCCTCCTAGATTCCAAGACAACAAGAATAGAGTGTTCTTTAAAAGATAATGAGGAGCTAATATTTCTGAAAAAAAATAAGAGTATAAAAGATCTAAGATGTTTGTAAGCCCCTACTTGGGTTATGGTGGAGAAGCAAGCAGTCTCCACAGTAGGATAGACCTGCAAAGTTTCTCCCAAATATGAGCTGATAATTAATACCTAAATCCTGAGAAAGAGGTTCTTGAAAGGCACACTTATAAGACACAGTTGCACTACTACCCCTGCTCTTGCCATGATAAAGGCTAGAGAAGAATGTCTTGAGACATACAATTCTTCTAGGAAAATCTGAGAGGTCTTCCAGATTGAATGGTATTGTCATTGATTAGAAGGGCAAATGTCATGTAAAACTTTATCTGGCAAATATTCTCTAAACTTCTGCCTGCACAAGTATTTGAGAAAATCCATTCACACTGTTTTTAGAATCTAGGACTTTCTGGCTGAGATTCTGCAAAGGATGAGCTGGTATAGGAGACTCTACGGCATAAGACATCTGGAGATATCACTGAAAACAGGGTCTTGAATGGACAAGTCACTTCAAATAAACAAAATATCAACCATTCTTGGCATCATATACAACACAAATATTTACTCCACACTACAATAACATCAACACAAAAGCAACACATAAAAAAAAAGCCCTAAGAACACTAACTGGCATGAGATTTGGTCATCCTCTAAACACAATTCATCCACTCCACTTTAAACTATGCTTAACCTACCCTGCCTTCCATTCTCTCAGAAGCAAGTATAACAGTGCTGCAAGCCACACAAAATAGCACACTGAACTATCAATGGATGCCAAACAGCCAAAAACACTTAATACCTTCGCAATGAAACAAAAGATCCTCCTAATACTGTCCCATCTCAACATGATCAGCACTCACTTCTCTGCAACAGCACCAGACCCCACCCATTGAAACCATTCCATAACAACCCATCTATCATCAAATACAAAGAAAAAGCTTACCCTGCCTCACATTTCAGTAACCTCTGCTCACACCCCACCCCCAACATATTTAGCAATGACAAAACATATAAATCCAACTCATCTTAAACTTCAGCCCCACATCAAAAACCAAACTTCCTAAACAAACATAAATCACACTTCTCTGTCTATGCTTTGAATATCATCCATCCATACATTAGTACAAACACATACCAAAGACCCTTCATGCCCATGGTGCAACTGATATAGCTAAGACACTGAAGACTTTTTGTTCAATTGCCTCATACTCTCCCAACATGAACACACTACATTATTACAGTTAATGACCTCGGTCTTGCCCATTAAATGGGCCCAGCTTCCTGAGTGCTGTAGGGGCCCAATAAGAATAGAAGGAATTCTTAGGGCATTATTAGACTACATCCAAAGCCTTGTTGAATCACAGAAGAATATCTATCTAAGTAATTCTGAAAGATGGTAAGTGGCTTAAGCCTTGAACTATTAGCTGCCTGGGACCATGCCAACATGTCAAGGGAAACCATTGTTAACTGAATTTCTCAAAGACCTTCAAAACTGTTCAAAGCAAATCCAAGACCATACACATTCAACAGGTATATGGCTCCTGCCAGAAGGGAGTCTGACAAAGCCACTGAAGTCTGGATATGTTTCACTGGCTTGGAGATCCAGAGAATTATGAGGTGGTCAGTTTATGTGGTCTGAAAGCCAGGAAGACACTGACATCATTGCCGGGGGTGACTGCTGACTGGAAGAATACCCAGAGCAAGCTTTAGCCACTACTACCAAATGGTAGTTTGTGAAAGGATAAAGGCATTAACCTCACTATAAAGTAGGAAGATATGGAGATTCCCTCAGAGCTCATATTTTCAAACATATTTTCTCCTCTGGTAATCCAGAATAAGATATATGAAATCTCCATCTTTGGGTAATTTTGCTCTATGAAAAACCAAATGAACAAACAGAAGGAAAATTTCACAGGCTACTATTTCCTTTAACTTCAACCACCTAAAGGTATTCTGTTTCTTCATTCCAAAGAGGAAACCTTATCATCTTCTAGAAGAGAAATATATGTTCACTTGATTTATATGTTCAAAATCTACTGATACGGTTTAAATTCTTTCTTTCAGGACACAAATTAACCACCAAAGGAGGCAGAGAAAAGAGAACAAGAAGAAAAGCTCTAAAGGATTTGATATTGGTCTCTAAACCCTAGGCCTTAAAAAGTTAAACTATCTATAATAGTACCTCAAACAAGGCAAAACTGCAGTATTACATATAAGAGTCATCTGGTTATCATCATAAATCTTTATTCTTTAATTCATGTGTGCCTTTTCTACCTTAGGAAGGTAGCCTCGAGAACAGGACCTTTAATGGAAAATTCTCACTTTACTCCTTTTGGTCCGATATTTAGAAAGTGATGATAAAGCATGGCAGGATTCCCAGCTCCCAACTCCTACCACACTTGGTTACTTCTACAACTGGCAGGAGATACAGTAGTATTCCTTCTCAAACACAGATAATTATTTCCCTGTAAGTTTCTACATCCATATATTTGTTCTTCTGGAAGCCAATGAAAAGATACAAAATACATAACTTTAATAAGCCCAATATTCAGTAAAACAAGATAATACATTCTACAAAACAAACTTACTGAGCCTTACAGTAAGCTCAACATATATCTAAATGCAAAATAGGAATGGATACACATCTCAGAAACTTCTCACACATTAGAAGTATGTCAATCTAATCCTGAGCCAACAAACATTAAAGGAAGAGGGTTACTTCATCTATGTGAAGCACCTGAAACTGAAGGTTATATTCACTGTAAAAAGGCAAGAGCAACAGAACTTGGCTAAAATATTCTCCATATAGCTCTCCTATCATAACAAAAGCATGACCAAACCATAATTGCAATTTACTTCAATGACTAAAGAAAGCTTGTGACATCTACAAAGCTTGAAGAATCAAGAAGTTTGAGCAGACTAAGAAACCTATAAAGCTTGTAATTTCTAAGAAGCATGAGATACTTGTAAGATGCAGAAACCATAAAAGACACTAAGGGCACTAATAATTTCCTTCTACAAAAACTTAAAAGCTATCATAGTTCTAACAGTCTAGATACACATAAAAAAAAAAAATGCTGTGAACCATTTTTTTTGCATAAAACAGCAACAGTCTGCTTCTTCAGAACAGACAAGCAAAATGATGAGCCTAATAGCCTTTTCCCTTTAGCTAGGCGGGCTAGTGCTAGGGATGTAGTGACACATATCAAAGTTGGTGTGAGGCTTAAGTGGTGGTTTCAGGTAATTTTGACTCATGATTGGTAAGATTCAATGAATTATTGCAGAAGGGAATATGATTACTCTGTTACGGAGCTTGACCTTTTCCCTTCACAAGGAAGTGCAACCTGCTTATCATTAAGATAAATCACTGCAGTTCACTGTCAAGTACAGGAAAAAATGATCACGTTGACAAGAAATATTTCTTCCATCACAATGCTTCCAAGACTGATGGAAGTTAAATTCATCTCCTTAGGCGTAACAAAATTGCTCTTGCAAGTGCATAATTTCACATCACTTTCCCTGCAATGTTTCTAATATTTACGTATTATAAATGATCAATCTATAAACACTCTTCAGGACAGTGTAAATACAGAGATCAGTTCCATATATTATGCAAATTGATATTCTACACTGTCAATTAATGTATCAAAATCTTCATAATCTCCATGTGCATTCTTTTGAATATCAAAAGGGAAACTTGATACACTGTTAATTACTGGTAGCCTTACCTGAACACTTTGGCAAAGAATGATTTTTGTCCCTCAGGTCCTATCCATGGTCTGCTGATGATGTCTGATGCTAAGTTGTCTGCAGTCATTAAACTCCTACAAATTACATATATGCCTGTTAGATATTTTAGATATAATTCAATACAGTTCTGTAATATCAATAATCTAAAATCTAGGTATATTACTTTCTAGGTATATTACTTAACAAATTGAGATAGCCTTTATGAGGGCATTAAGTTCCCATGTCAATGAGAGAGAGAGAGAGAGAGAGAGAGAGAGAGAGAGAGAGAGAGAGAGAGAGAGAGAGAGAGGGGGGGGGGGGTGGGGGAAATTAGTGGTTCCATATGAAAATGGGTCTGTGGCAGAGGTGAGTGATGTCACTGAGGCTGTCTTATCTGTTTATGGATGGGGTAAAGAAAGAGGTGAACACAAGAGTCTAAGAGAAAGGAGCTGGTATGCAATTTCTTAAGGATAAGGAAGGAATGATGAGTCAGTTGTTGCTTGCTGATGACCCAGTGCTGGTAGAAGATTCGAATGAAAAAACTGCAGAATCCAGGGTCTGAGTTCGGGAGAGCTTGTGAGAGGAGAAAGTTGAGAATAAATGTGAATAAAAGTAAGGTTAAGCAGTGAAAAGAGACAGATCATTTGGAATGTTAGTTTGAATGGAGAGAGCTTGAGGTAAGTGGTGTCTCAAAATATAACATAATACACAATGTAAACATTTCAAGTCATACAGCCATTGTAACACACATGTTGGAATGGCTCCCACAGGGGTACAGCCAGCTGCGAGCAAACAGTCATCAGAGTGATTGCTCATTGCTGCTGTGAACTATCCTAATCTTTGGAACTGATCGCATCTTATTTACGTTGTCTGATATACATTAGTTCATTTATTTCTTCATGGACAATGTAAACAATTCTGTATATGATTTGCTGGCACAGTCACTTGCTAGCAAATGTTTACTTTAGTGTATGATAACTTTTGTCCACTACTGTTGGCAAAATTTTTGAAACAATTTTGATTTTTTTGTGTATGTACATTATCTAATATATTTTTTCATGTGCATCATACATGTGAAACACCAGGTAGTGGGGCATCAATAAGTGGGGACTAGATGTACTGTATTCAAAAAAGGACTTTGTATTGATATAGCAAAGTTATAAGATAATCAATAGGGAAGATTAACAAAATGGGAATACCTAAATGCTAGTGTGCTGACTTAATATGGGTAAGAAATAATGGATGTGGGTAAACTGATAAAATGAGGATATTAGAATTTACGATATAAATGGTTAAAGATTCAAAGATAAAATATAGCATAAAGGTCGGAGTGACAAAGGCATGCAATGACAAGCTTTTGTGTGTTGTTGTGAGAGCTGTAGGAGTCCTTTTTGATACTGTGTCACAGCCAATTACATACCAAGTGATTCTGGCCAAGAAAGACTAAGGACCTACCAGACACCTTGGTATCTATATGGCATTCCTCCAGGTAGCTTGAAGTTAGAAGCTATGACTAAACCTCTGGCTGCATCCAGCCAATTCCATAAGTTTTGGAGCGATAAATTGTCTGTAACTTCTCCATTGGCAGCTAGGTTATCCACCTGAAAAATGGAATAAAGTGAGGAATCTAGAAAGACAATGCAAAGCAGAAAATGTAATGAAGGAAGCATTTTAACAAACGACACGCAGCATAATAATGACAAAGTAGACCACACGGATTTTCTTTAAAATAAATATATTAGGAATGGAACACAATTGGTAAAACATGATCTAACATATTTTCAGTGTTTACTTTCAACTATCTATATGAAACGATATTTCTTACTATGAAGCTACGTGACCTATGTAGAATGTACCTAACATACATGTCACATAAACTACATCTCCTAAGAATTTTCTTTTCTTCCTGTTGAGGTAGCACCAGCAACAGATGAAGAACAGGCCTCATTAGCTCACATCTATTCTCAAGCTGTCTTGCATAATGCACTGAAACAACAGTCCCCTATCCACAACCAGGAACTGCAGGCCTTTTTGACATTTCCCAATGTCTGCTTCACATCGCCTGGTTCAGTCCATTGACAGCTCATCATGCCCTGTTTACCACTTCACTCCAGTTCACTCTATCCAGTGCATACCTTTCACTGTCCTGCACGTTCAGGCCCTGAAGACTTTTAAATCTTATTCACTCCATCCTTCCATCTCCAAATTGGTCTCTCCCTATTCCTTGTACCCTTCACTTCGAACATTTATATCCTTTTTACCAAACTTTTCTCTCTCATTATCTCCATACATCCAAACCATTTCAGCACACATAGGTGTTACTGGCCTCCACCTGCTGTACATTAACAGTAAGTGAAAAGTCACCTTTGGTTTAGCCAGTTCACTGGGAGTGCAGTCTCACTCAATATGAGTCTATATTTCCCTGCTACTGGAAGTGGCACAGCTTTAAGCAGCAAGAGCCTATAGAAAGGTCCTAGGTAACATCAGGATTCTTTCATGGAAATTAGCCCTGGGCAGTTACAAATAAAAATATATAATTTCAGAAGACCCTCTTCACATCTTTCAACAGCACTTATTACCATACCTCTCTTGTACCTTACCATTACTTAATCAACTCTCCTCACATCACAAACTGTCCTCAAAGATTTCATTTCCATCACATTCATCCTCTTCTGTACATTCTATTTCATTTCCATTACATTC
Source organism: Panulirus ornatus (assembly GCF_036320965.1). Taxonomy (NCBI): domain Eukaryota; kingdom Metazoa; phylum Arthropoda; class Malacostraca; order Decapoda; family Palinuridae; genus Panulirus; species Panulirus ornatus. The sequence goes on from NC_092228.1 coordinate 18,665,540, forward strand.
ATCCTCTTCCATGCATTCTCATCTGAACCGCATTGCTCCCAAAACCTTTGCCCCAGCACCTATCCTATGACTCACCTCTGCTTCCATGGTGCCATTTGCTGCCATGTCCACTTCCACATTTCTAAAACACTTCACTTCTTCCCAGTTTTTTCCATTCAAACTTACACCCCAATTAACTTGTCTCATTGTACTGCTTAACCTAATAACCTTGCTTTTATTCACATTTACTTTCAATTTTCTCTTTTCACACATTCCCAAACTAAAACATCAACCTCTGCAGTTTCACATTAAAATCTGCCACCAGTGCCATACCATCAGTAAACAAATGGCTTAATTCCAAGTCCCCTCAACTCCAACAGAATGCATACCTGACCCTCTCTCTACGATGCTTGCATTCAACTCCCTCACCATACCCTCCATAAACAAATCAAATAGCAATGGTGACATTACGCACCCCTGCTGCAGATGGACCTTTTTGCCTAGAGCCACTCACCCTCCTCTCTACCTACTCACACAAATGCCTTACTCTCTTGATAAAAATTCCTTGCTGCTTCTAGTAGCTTTCCTTCCACACCATATATTCATAACACCTTCTACAAAGCAACTCTAAGAAGCCTATTGTATGTTTTCTCCATGGATGAATAAACTTTTGTCCACATTGCTTTCATACTTCATTTTAATTCAATCCCACTGTTTCTAGTCACTGAATCTCAAACTAATGTAAAGAAATTTTAGAATGTTGTGTAGTCACATCTATTAGATATTTTGAAAACTTCAACCAGATCCCATGCTCTGCACTTTTTCAGAGAAAATTTTTAGTCCACTAAGTCTGTAAGATGATATATGTGTCAGATATGGAGTTTAAAGGAGACGGGTGAGAGCAAACTGGATACTAAAGGATGGAGCGAAAAATATTTGGCCTGAACATGCAGGAAGGTGAAAGTTGTGCATGGGATAGAGTGTACTGGAACAATGTGGTACACAGGGAGTGACTTGCTGTCAATGGACTAAACCAGGGAACATAAGTAGGCACGGGAAATCAGGAAATGGTTTGTGGGGCCTGGTTGTAGATAGGGGGCTGTGGTTTAAGTGCATTATACATATCAGCTACAGTAGGGATGTGAGTAAATGAGGCCTTTTCTTCATCTGTTTCAGACACTACCTTGCTAACATGGGAAATAGTGAATGAATATGAAAAAAAAAACTCAGAAAGCTTATTTCTATGCCACATAATCAACTTTGCTGCTCTTGTCTGAATCAATCTTAGTTTTTCTCCATCTTTTGTCAGGTGTGCTGACCTAACTGAACATTGTACTCCAAATAAGGTCTAATCAGGGCATTGCAGATTGTGAGTACTGCTTCCTTCATTTTATATTCAGTATTTCCAGATATGAAACCTGACTCTTTATAGGTTTTATTCTAAGCAGAGAGGCATAGTTTTGCATATTTCAAGATATTACTGATAACTGCCATAATAAATTAGGGATATGAGTTCCAGAGGGTAAAGAGGTTAAGATATCAAGAAATTCAAGGAAGATACGGAACTGTGATGGGAATGTGATGAATACTTATGAGCATCTGAGGTGGGAAGGAGATGAGAAACAAAGCTTCTCATGAAAAATTCACCTAAAGCATAAAAATAACAGAACAAATTAAGAGGAGATAAAGGAACTAAAAAGCTCTTACATGTAAACCATATTTCTTCTGAGCACGTTTCATAATGGCAGTTGAAATGTCATCAAAGTGAGAATATACAGGGTGTTGACAATCTATCTGCTGAAGAGTCTTCTTTCCATGTGTCCACACCAAAGCACTTGTTGCCGACCAGTTGAGGGTAATTCTTTCATGGACATTGTAGTCAACCAGCTTACCTAAAAATTATGAAATGCTGTACATTTACAGCACAAAAGCATATACTAAAACATAACAAAGTATAAGAAGCATAAGTGATTATTAGATTATAGTGAGCAGGTTCTAAAAATTACTTTACCATGCCCTTATTTTACCTCTCTGCCCAAGGATCCCCTTCTCTCAGGCTCTTGCAGCACTCAATTAGCACTTCTCTTTTTAAGTATGCATAGACTGCCATTAATTTTGTGCTGTATCAAATTCCCTTACCATTTCATAAAATCTATTATTCCACCTAACTATCTAACTCTGTTCCCATTTACTTGGGGATGGTCAAGTGCATAAATCCTCCCAGTTCACTCCAAAACATTCTCATTATCAACTTAAGTCTAAAGCTAAGGTAAGCATGGGTAACCCCATTATTGTTTGAAATTTATTTTTTTTCAATCTTACAAGCTATGCTGATTTCTTAGAGAGATTAACATCTAAACTAAATTCTGAACTCCACCTTCACACAAAAATTACAACACTGCACACATCAAAAAATAAGTCCTCAGATGCCTTTACCTGAAATACTTCTAGGACAAAAAAAACACTCGAACTATCTCTTTTGTAGTAAACCCTTTCACCTTGTACTTTCAACTGTCCTATCACACATTTTCACCAATATTCCATATGCCATGCAATCCTTCATGGCTATCTCAAGAGGATTTCATTCATGCATCTTTCAAACAATATCTACACACCACATCACCTTTTCACACCATCAGTAATCATCTATTTTCTTAATTCCAAATATACTATATAAGTTATCCATTACTATTGCTTATATTCTTCCCCTATCCTGACCAAGAAAACTTAAAGCTTCACATCAACATATCAGAGATGAGACAAGAAATCGATAAATCAAGCTTCTTACATGCTCTACATTTAAATCCATTCCATTCACCACAGCTTTCAGTGCATGACTCTCCTCTCCTCTCACACTGCCATCCTTGCTGATCATCACTACAAAATAGCCTATTTCATTCACAACTACAAAATAGCCTATTTCATTCACAACTAATTCTCCATCAAACTGATATTGAATAACTTCACCTAATTTCTATTAAAAACGAGTCTTATATTCATTTATACTTAATCATTGAATCCTCCCTCTACATATATCAAGTGTTGCACAGATCTGTCCACCTTCTCTCTTGATTGAGAAACAAATAATAACAATTGCATACAACTATGATACCTTCTATTCTGTACCTCACTGGCTCAGCAGTGAATCATAATCACTCCCATATAAGTAACATTTCACACAATGTCTCATCCATGAACACCCGAAACAACTTTGGTGAGATTACCCAGCCCTACTCAGTCCATATGATTCATTCTATGCACTCACACCATCAACTACTCTAACAAACTCTACAGACAAAATAGTTCTTAAAAGCATTCAGAATTCTTCCAAGCACACCAAAGAACTAGAACTTCCTAAATTACCTTCCTTTTAACTATATTATACATCTTTTTCAAATTCAATAATGCTACAAACTCTTTTACTTTAAAACCTTCTATACACCCTCTTCCTTTTCTAAATCTATCTTTCAGTCCAACATGTTATGTAGTTTTGCTGGAAGTTTGTGTTGGTTTGCTAAATCTTGCAATTTTCAAAAGTTTATGATGTCAAGATCTAAAGTTCAACATTCTGATATGCAAATATAAAGTTATGAGCAGCCATGTGCATTTCAAAACAGCCACCATATCAAAACTGGTATTCACTATATCTTTGCTCCGTGCATGATAAGTCACAAGCTTGTGCCAGCATGAATATCTCCGTGATGTGCAGTTTACCTTGCACTAGGACATGACAATCTCAACTATCAATTTTGATGCTAGATGGCAGTTATATGTATGTAACAGTGTGTCCATATGTATCCTTGCAATATCCATGCTCCATAGATCAAGAGGTTCCTGCTGTGCATTGATTGCTTGTCCCTGTGTTCTGGCCTGGATGTGGAATGTTCAGAGTTTTCTGAGTGCATCAACTGATGGTAGTGTTTTTCTTTTTCAACCATATTTTTGTAAACAGGAGCCACTCAAGTCATGGATATGGCAATGCTGATGCCTCATTGGATATATAAGCCTTACACACAAAGCCAGATAGGTGCTGGTCATATTAACTGAGACTGCATTTAGAATGTTTTCACAACACCTTTTTCTGCATCTAAAAATAGACTGAACCACTTGCTTTTACCCATTCAAGAGAATCTTCCTGTGCTGTCAGAACTTTAGAATGCATGCAGTGCTCATGAACATTGTCAATGAATGTTAATGCATATGTGTTTGGTAAGTATGTCACCTTCCTGTCATATTTCAAGCCATACCTAATGTTCTGATACTGTGTTTAGTGCAGTTCTATCTAAAACATGGGTCCTTGTTTCATTTTCTAGTTCACTGAGTGTCTCTAGTATGATTCATTCTGATCAATGAGTGCAGTTAAACAGGAACATGATCAGTGATGCTTGATAAATATATGAAGTTGCTAGCAGTCTTGGTAAATGCAGCTATGGTTCTGTATGCAATCTCTGCAGCACTGTACACATTTTTCATCTGCATATCTACTTAATCATTTGCAATCACAATATCCATGTCCTCAATTCTTGGTTCAGGAGAATAAGCTGTAGTATACTTTGCTGTCATTTTTAATAAAGATTTAAGATGTAACACAAAAAGAATCTTCTCTTCCTACTGTAAGTTAGATTATGATTATCCAATGTTTCTAATCCAAGTATGATATTCAAGTAAGATGGTTCACAATTAATCATGGATACATATTGTTAAAATATCCATGCATTAAGGGAGAAAGAATTATACCTCCATATTCCCTCCATGTCATAGAAGGCAACTAAAGGGGGTGGGACTGGGGGAATGAAAACCCCGCTTCGTTTATTTCAAATTCTAAAAGATGCAACAGAAGAAGAAGCCAGGAGGGAATGCTTATCTGCCTTGAAGGCTCTGGCTAGGGTGTCTAAATGTGTGTGGATGTAACCAAGATGAAAAGAAAGGAGAAATAAGTAGTATAGTTGAGAAAAGAAACCTGGATATTCTGGCATTGAGTGAAACAAAGCCCAAGTGTAAAGAGGAAGAATGGTTTGGAAATGTCTTTGGAGTAAAGTCAGGTGTTGGTTACAGGACAAGAGTAAAGGAAGGAGTAGCACTACTCCTGAAGCAGGAGTTGTGGGAGTGTGTGAAAGAGTGCAAGGAAGTTACTTCTAGACTGATACGGGTAAAAATGAAAGTAGATGGTGACAGATGGGTGAAATTAGCGTTTCTGCACCTGGTCATGAGATGAAAGATCATGAGAGGCAAGTGTTTTAGGGGCAGTTTCAACATAGGAGACCAGGTATTTGTGATGGGTACTTTGAATGTGAAAGTGAATCATGTGGCAGCTGAGGGTATAATTGGGGTTCATGGGGTATTCAGTATTATGAATGGAAATGGTGAACAGCTTGTGAAGATGAGTGCAAAACAGTACTTGCTATTGGGAATCCCTGGTTTAAAAAGGATACACACAAGTATATATTTGTGAATATGAAAGATTGTCAGTGAGCATAATTAGTTTACATATTAATTGACAGGTGTGTAAAACATAGAATTTTGGGTCTAAATGTACCGAAAGGGGCAGCTGGAGAGATGTTGGATCACTATCTTGTGGAGATGAGGGTAAAGATTTGTTGAGGTTTTAGGAAAATAGGAAACACTATCAGTAAAAAGAGAATGGTAAGAGTCAGTTATCTTGGAAAAGAGACTTGTGTGAAAAACACCTGCAGAGATTGAGTGAAAAATGGCAAAAGTTGAGAGTATGTGAGGCAAGGGGACTGGGTGAGGAATGGGAGATGTTTAGGGAAACTGCTGGAATATGTGAGAGATGCACATGGCAATCGAAAGGTGGGAGGGGGGCAGATTAGAAAGGGTAGTGCGTGGTGGAATGAAGAAGTAAAGTTGCTAGTGAAAGAGAAAGGGGAGGCATTTGAGCAGTACTTACAAGAAAAGAGTGGAAAAGATTGGTAGATGTACAAGAAAAGGTTCAGGGGGTTGAAAAAGAGGAAATATGAGAGCTAGGGTGAGCAAGTATCAGTAAACTTTAGGGAGAATAAGATGTTTCAGAAGAAGGTTAATAATGTGTGGAAATCAAAAGAACAAATAGGAACATCAGTGAAGGGGGTAAAAGGGGAAGTGGTAAAAGGTAGTGGTGAAGTAAGGAAGAAATGCAGTGAGTATTTTGAAGGATTGTTGAATGTGTTTGATAATAAGGTGGCAGATCTAGGGGTGGTATGTGAAGTGAGAAAGTCATAGAGAGTGGTTTCAGGAAAAGAGTAGAGGTGGTGAAAGCCTTATGAAGGATGAAAGGTGGCAAGGCAGCTGGAGCAGATGGTTTTGCGACTGAATTTATTAAGAAAAGGGGTGACTGTGTTGTTGACTGGCTAGTTAGGATTTTCATCATATGTACTGAGCATGGTGAAGTGACTGAGGATCGGTAGAATGCTTGTATAATGCCACTGTATAAAGGCAATGGGGGTAAAGGCAATTACCTAAACTACAGAGGTATGAGTTTGTTAAGTGTGTCTGATAAGTTGTATGGGAGAAAAGTGATTGAGAGAGTGAGTGCATGTAAAGAGCATCAGACTGAGGAGGAACAGTGTTGTTTCAAAAGAGGTAAGGGGTGTGCAGATCAGGTGTTTGCACTGAAGAAAGCATGTGAAAATCCTTAGAGAAATGGAGGGATTTGTATGTGGCATTTATGGATCTGGAAAAAAATAATTCAATAAAGTTGTAATGATGCCTTGTGAAAGGTCTTAAGAATATACAAAAAAGCAGTAAGCTGGAAACCCTCCCCTTCTTGTATTTCAATTTCTAAGAGAGGAAACAGAAGAAAGACCCAAACGGGGAGTGTTCCTCCTCCTCGAAGGCTCAGATTGGGGGTCAGAATGTTTATGGATGTAACCAAGATGAGAAGAAAGGAGAGACAGGTGGTATGTATGAGGAAAGAAACCTGGATGTGCTGGGTCTGAGTGAAACAAAGCTCAAGGGTAAAGGGTAAATGGTTTGGAAATATCTTGTACTGGGAAGGAGACAGAAAGGAACAGAGGTATTCTCTATCACCTCTGAATTATCTGAATCAACAAATGTTGCCTTATCACAAGTATTGCATACAACACCTAATAGTGAAATTATAAAATATGATGATAAAAGACTGAAAGATCTATAGACTTGACTACAGTCATGAGTTTCAGACTATTATCAAATCTCCTAAGCACCTCTAATTCAACTTCATGAATGACAGCCTTACAATCTGTACTCCCATGAGTATCTTTAATGTTCCTTCCAGATATACTGAAAAGCCTATACTTACTCTAGGTGTAATATATAAAAGGGGAGGAGTAAACACAAGCAAATACATTCTGCCAGGTGGTAGGATACAAATCAAACAGCATTTTGCTGTGACATTATCAAAATATGCAAGATAAATACACAAGTACCTGTACCTCAATAAATGCAAACATATTTCACTATCTAACAAAAAGGTTCTTTTAAGAATTAAAAACACAATGGAAGAAAATTATTTCCAATTGTCACAAGATGAGGAATAGGTGTTGAAGATCTACATAATGTATCCTAATTCTAAGTCAGAAGTCTAAAGCTATGCAAGATGAAATCCCGGTATATGAAATATCTACGAGTTTTCTCAATAAGTGTTCCAAGAATAATGAACAAAGCTTTCATTACCTTCAGAAACTCTCAAACCATCATCAGCAATCACTTCCTTAAAGCATTCTCTCTATCTCTCTCAAACTCATCCTGTGTCTTAAACAGTCATCCAACTGTCTCAGATGGCTTAAGAATACGGCTTGGGACAAAGCAAGTGAAAACTCATCCTCAAGTGAGACTTTTTATTTAGGTCTACTTTCAGTTCTGAAGGACCACTACATGGATCAGTCATCACAAACTGACAAGACATGAGAAAAAAGTAGCAAACTCATACTAAACCTGTATAAGAGGCTGTAATAATGCGGTTCTCATGTGTGGGATGCCATGAAAATGCAGATATGTAAGTGCTGGAGTCAGGATTGATTGATCGAGTAATTACTGCCGGTTCTTGATCTTCTCCACCATGAGTGTAGTGAAGAATGTCATATATTCGTACTGAGGAGCTGTCTCTGCACAATGATGCCAATAAACCAACTCTGAAATGAAATTATAAATAAGAAAGGATGCTATCTGAATTTATAACATGAAAAGATTATTCTCTCTTACTTGAAATATCTATTTATCTATCTATATCTCTATATCTCAAGGGAGTGGCTATGGCAACAGAGTCTCCATAACCAGTGAACTCCAGTACTGCTTCTTAGCCTTTAGTTGTCTCATCCTTAACAGACCACTCGTAGAGGGTCAAGCACTGTGTTCGTAGAGGCTTCTACCTAATGTTCCTACTAACTACTTCTACCTAATATCCCTACCAACTACTTCTACCTAATGTCAATAAGTAATGCTCCAGCCTAAATGTTCCTACCTGCTACTGCTGACTATTGATCCTAACATTTTGCCAAAAGGCAAGGCAAATGCATAGTGTTCACTGCAAGAAATTCTAGTTATGAAGAATGAGCTGCATGAGTTAAGTGTTGTCAAGTGTCATGTATGACAAGGAGAGATTGTATGTTTGTGGACAGAATGCCAGTATTCCACATGTGGGTGAAGCAGGAAGAAAAGACAGCTACCTGGATCAGAGTTGTGCAGCTTGACAACCACTAAAGTGCTGGCTCACTACATAGGCATCAGTAACCCTTCTAATACCCAGGTGGGTAGTACTGGTAATACACCTCTTTGGCTGTTGGGTGCCTATCAACTACTACCTTCACTTTTACTTGAAATCATGTCATAAAATAACATTGTTCACAAGCAGGAAAGCTAACCTCAGTTTAACTGTAATAGCGAAAAGAAGCTAAATTATACTGAAGAAAATGTCAAAATGATGAAAGCAGTATCCTGAAGGTCATGTATTACACATTTAATGATATCTCTTGCACTTTGGTCCAACACACACCACCATTTTGGTTTCTATCCATGACAAGTTCCAATTCCCTACTTTGGCAAAACTATTTCTGATACAGAAATTCACTGAAATAAAAAATTACAAGTGTCCTACTGTAATGGATGCATCTAAAAAGATAGCAGGCTTCATTCATACAAAGCTTCATTTTTCTTATTGTGGTGATCAACTTTTTAATATATTTCCAGAAAATCATTTGATATGAAATCCCTTAAAATACTACAATCACAATAAAAAACAAGTACTTGACCCATAATACACTGACCAAATTGTACTTAATTTCTGTCAACTTCTTTTTAACTAATATGCCTTTTCCAAAGTTGGCTGAGTAGTGGTAATAACATAAAGAATGGCCTCATTTGCTAAAATATAATATACTCTCCAGCTGTCATGCAGTAAGGTATGATGCACTGCAACCATAGCCTGCTATTCATAGCCAAGCCCCAAAGACCTTTCTGTGGTTTCTCCTGAAAACATTATGTGCCCTCGTTCAGGCTGGAAGTTGATATAAGGAATGATACTGTAAGAGAGGTTTCAGTAGTAAGTGTGGTCTAACTGAGAAAGCTGACTGACTCAGAGGATCTGCATTTCAGATGTAGAGGAAGGAAGGGGGACACGGAAGAATACAGCAAAGGAGGACATAAGGTATCTGAGCCAGAACATTCAGGATGGTCAGAAGTGTGCATGGAATAGAATGAATATGCAGGAGGGGCCTGAACATACAGAAGGGTGAAAGGTGTGAATGGGACAGAGTGAACTTGAGTAATGTGGTATACAGAGGCTGACATGCTATTAATGAACCATGGAAAGGTCTGTTAGACCTGGATGTGGATAGGGGGCTGTGATTTCAGTGCATTAAACATGAAAGCTAGAGAATGGATGCAAGTGAATGAGGCCTTTACTTTGTCTGTTCTTGGTGTTACCTCACTAATGCGGGAAACAGCAAACAAGCATGAAAGAAAAAATCTTACAAAAATACAATCAACATTTACCTAGAAGGACACCATGCCAACTTGGTAATGGGTTTGGTTGCATCAAGGTAGAGTACTGGTCTCTCTATGCTCCGTAAATCCCAAATAGAAACCTGAAATTGAAAAGGAATTTTGTGGCTAAGTGTTCTAAGTGTTATCGTTTCATACGCTTTAGAGACAAGTCATTAACTTGAGGCACAGGAGATAACAGATTTCTGTTTTCATGCCTTCACGAATATACTAATCTAAAGGAGATGAAAAGAAAATATAACCGGGAGGGGGGGGATCATTATAAGTTAAATCATTAAAGGTTTCCCTTAAAAATTTTTTTTTCTTTTTTTCTTTTTTGCTTTGTCGCTGTCTCCCGCGTTTGCGAGGTAGCGCAAGGAAACAGACGAAAGAAATGGCCCAACCCCCCCCATACACATGTATATACATACGTCCACACATGCAAATATACATACCTACACAGCTTTCCATGGTTTACCCCAGACGCTTCACATGCCCTGATTCAATCCACTGACAGCACGTCAACCCCGGTATACCACATCGCTCCAATTCACTCTATTCCTTGCCCTCCTTTCACCCTCCTGCATGTTCAGGCCCCGATCACATAAAATCTTCTTCACTCCATCTTTCCACCTCCAATTTGGTCTCCCTCTTCTCCTCGTTCCCTCCACCTCCGACACATATATCCTCTTGGTCAATCTTTCCTCACTCATTCTCTCCATGTGCCCAAACCATTTCAAAACACCCTCTTCTGCTCTCTCAACCACGCTCTTTTTATTTCCACACATCTCTCTTACCCTTACGTTACTTACTCGATCAAACCACCTCACACCACACATTGTCCTCAAACATCTCATTTCCAGCACATCCATCCTCCTGCGCACCACTCTATCCATAGCCCACGCCTCGCAACCATACAACATTGTTGGAACCACTATTCCTTCAAACATACCCATTTTTGCTTTCCGAGAAAAAAAAATACCAGATATAATATCAAGGCAGCTTTCATGTGTGTGTGTGTGTGTGTGTGTGTGTGTGTGTGTGTGTGTGCACCTTTTGGAGTAATTCAGATACCCTTCCTCCACCAAATAATTACCACACAATTTCTCTAAATATGGATATCTCCAAAAATAGTTATTCTAACATATCAGTAATGAAACATTAATATCTTTCTGGCACTTACTAAAAATAAGTTTAACAAAAAAGTCCACCAAAAATTATGTAAAAAAGAGTACAAAATCTACAAACTCATTGTGTTGTGAGGTCACTGATGACTCTAAATGAAAGAAAACATAATGAAACTGCATGCAAGTATCCAAAACAATGATCAAGTATGATTGAAGAAGTTCAGGCTGCTTGACTTTTCACACTTTCAAACACTAGCTGCAAATTCAGCCAATCAACAAAAAGCTCTAATATTCTTCAAATTAACCAAGAATCAATTGGTGGTGACTGTTTTGGCATACAATCACTATAATAAGACTTTCTATACAACATTTTCAATTATTAAACATTTTTGGGATAAGGACAAAAGAATACTTCCCACAAATAGCCTGCATGTCATAGAAGGTGACTAAAGGGGTTAGGAAACCCTTCACTTCTTATATTTTGATTTACAAAACTGGAACATGAGAAAGGGCCAAGTAAGGAATGCTAATAAAAAAAAAATGGCTCAGGCTGAGCAATAACAATCTGGATGGTGTACTTCAGTATATTTCTGGGTGTTGTATCAAATGTAACTGGTGAAGAGACCCACTTACTTTTCTCTTTAATAATTCAAATCATTCTCCTTGTATTTACTATGTAAAAATATATATATATATGATATAAATACATGATTCCCACGCATTCCTCAGGTGTCATAGAAAGCGACTAAAGGGGACGGGACTGGGGGGGCTGGAAACCCTCCCCTTGTATTTTAACTTTCTAAAAGGGGAAACAGAAGAAGGAGTCACGCGGGGAGTGCTCATCCTCCTCGAAGGCTCAGACTGGGATGTCTAAATGTGTGTGGATGTAACCAACATGAGAAAAAAGGAGAGATAGGTAGTATCTTTGAGGAAAGGAACCTGGATGTTTTGGCTCTGAGTGAAACGAACCTCAAGGGTAAAGGGGAAGAGAGGTTTGGGAATGTCTTGGGAGTAAAGTCAGGGGTTAGTGAGAGGACAAGAACAAGGGAAGGAGTAGCACTACTCCTGAAACAGGAGTGGTGGGAGTATGTGATGGAGTGTAAGAAAGTAAACTCTAGATTGATATGGGTAAAACTGAAAGTGGATGGAGAGAGATGGGTGATTATTGGTGCATATGCACCTGGGCATGAGAAGAAAGATCATGAGAGGCAAGTGTTCTGGGAGCAGCTGAGTGAGTGTGTTAGTTAGTACTTTTGATGCTCGAGACCAGGTTATAGTGATGGGTGATTTGAATGCAAAGGTGAGTAATGTGGCAGTTGAGGGAATAATTGGTGTACAAGGGGTGTTCAGTGTTGTAAACGGAAATGGTGAAGAGCTTGTAGATTTATGTGCTGAAAAAGGACTGGTGATTGGGAATACCTGGTTTAAAAAGAGAGATATACATAAGTATACGTATGTAAGTAGGAGACATGGCCAGAGAGTGTTATTGGATTACGTGTTAATTGATAGGTGCACGAAAGAGAGACTTTTGGATGTTACTGTGCTGAGAGATGCAACTGGAGGGATGTCTGATCATTATCTTGTGGAGGCGAAGGTGAAGATTTGTAGAGGTTTTCAGAAAAAAAGAGAAAATGTTGGGATGAAGAGAGTGGTGAGAGTAAGTGAGCTTGGGAAGGAGACTTGTGTAGGAAGTACCAGGAGAGACTGAGTACAGAATGGAAAAAGGTGAGAGCAAATAATGTAAGGGGAGTGGGGGAGGAATGGGATGTATCTAGGGAAGCAGTGATGGCTTGCGCAAAAGATGCTTGTGGTATGAGAAGCATGGGAGGTGGGCAGATTAGAAAGGATAGTGAGTGGTAGGATGAAGAAGTAAGATTATTAGTGAAAGAGAAGAGAGAGGCATTTGGACGATTTTTGCAGGGAAATAATACAAATGACTGGGAGATATATAAAAGAAAGAGGCAGGAGGTCAAGAGAAAGGTGCAAGAGGTGAAAAAGAGGGCAAATGAGAGTTGGGGTGAGAGAGTATCATTAAATTTTAGAGAGAATAAAAAGATGTTTTGGAAGGAGGTAAATAAAGTGCGTAAGACAAGGGAACAAATGGGAACATCAGTGAAGGGGGCTAATGGGGAGGTGATAACAAGTAGTGGTGATGTGAGAAGGAGATGGAGTGAGTATTTTGGAGGTTTGTTGAATGTGTTTGATGATAGAGTGGCAGATATAGGGTGTTTTGGTCAAGGTGGTGTGCAAAGTAAGAGGGTTAGGGAGAATGATTTGGTAAACAGAGAAGAGGTGGTAAAAGCTTTGTGGAAGATGAAAGCCGGCAAGAAAGCGGCTTTGGATGGTATTGCAGTGGAATTCATTAAAAAAGGGGGTGACTGTATTGTTGACTGGTTGGTAAGGTTATTTAATATATGTATGACTCATGGTGAGGTGCCTGAGGATTGGCGGAATGCTTGCATAGTGCCACTGTACAAAGGTAAAGGGGATAAAAGTGAGTGCTCAAATTACAGAGGTATAAGTTTGTTGAGTATTCCTGGTAAATCATATGGGAGGGTATTGATTGAGAGGGTGAAGGCATGTACAGAGCAACAGATTGGGGAAGAGTAGTGTGGTTTCAGAAGTGGTAGAGGATGTGTGGATCAGGTGTTTGCTTTAAAGAATGTATGTGAGAAATACTTAGAAAAGCACATGGATTTGAATGTAGCATTTATGGATCTGGAGAAGGCATATGATAGAGTTGATAGAGATGCTCTGTGGAAGGTATTAAGAATATATGGTGTGGGAGGCAAGTTGTTAGAAGCAGTGAAAAGTTTTTATCAAGGATGTAAGGCATGTGTACGTGTAGGAAGAGAGGAAAGCGATTGATTCTCAGTGAATGTAAGTTTGTGGCAGGGGTGTGTGATGTCTCCATGGTTGTTTAGTTTGTTTATGGATGGGGTTGTTAGGAAGGTAAATGCAAGAGTTTTGGAAAGAGGGGCAAGTATGCAGTCTGTTGTGGATGAGAGAGCTTGGGAAGTGAGTCAGTTGTTGTTCGCTGATGATACAGCACTGGTGGCTGATTCATGTGAGAAACTGCAGAAGCTGGTGACTGAGTTTGGTAAAGTGTGTGAAAGATGAAAGTTGAGAGTAAAGGTGAATAAGAACAAGGTTATTAGGTACAGTAGGGTTGAGGGTCAAGTCAATTGGGAGGTAAGTTTGAATGGAGAAGAACTGGAGGAAGGGAAGTGTTTTAGATATCTGGGAGTGGATCTGGCAGTGGATGGAACCATGGAAGCGGAAGTGAATCATAGGGTGGGGGAGGGGGTGAAAATTCTGGAAGCATTGAAGAATGTGTGGTGGAAGTCGAGAACATTATCTCAGAAAGCAAAAATGGGTATGCTTGAGGGAATAGTGGTTCCAACAATGTTATATGGTTGCGAGGTGTGGGCTATGGATAGAGTTGTGCGCAGGAGGATGGATGTGCTGGAAATGAGATGTTTGAGGGCAATGTGTGGTATGAGGTGGTTTGCTTGAGTAAGTAATAATAGGGTAAGAGAGATGTGTGGTAATAAAAAGTGTGGTTGAGAGAACAGAAGAGGGTGTTTTGAAATGGTTTGGTCACATGGAGAGGATGAGTGAGGAAAGACTGACCAAGAGGATATATGTGTCAAAGGTGGAGGGAACAAGGAGAGATGGGAGACCAAATTGGAGGTGGAAAGATGGAGTGAAAAAGATTTTGAATGATCGGGGCCTGAACATACAGGAGGGTGAAAGACATGCAAGAAATAGAGTGAATTGGAACGATGTGGTATACTGGGGTCTACGTGCTGTCAGTGGATTGAACCAGGGCATGGGAAGCTTCTGGGGTAAACCATGGAAAGTTCTGTGGGGCCTGGATGTGGAAAGGGAGCTGTGGTTTCGGTGCATCATTACATGACAGCTAGAGACTGAGTATGAATGAATGTGGCCTTTGTTTTTTTTCCTAGCAATACCTCGCACACATGAGGGGGGGAGGGGGTTGTTATTTCATGTGTGGTGGGGTGGCGGTGGGAATGAGTACGGGCAGACAGTATGAATTATGTACATGTGTATATATGTATATGTCTGTGTGTGTATATATATGTATACGTTGAGATGTATAGGTGTGTATATTTGCATGTGTGGACGTGTATGTATATACATGTGTATGTGGGTGGGGTGGGCCATTCCTTCGTCTGTTTCCTTGCGCTACCTTGCTAATGCAGGAGACAGTGACAAAGCAAATTAATAATAATAAAAATGCATGATAAAGTATTTTCTGTAGAATACAGACAGGTGGAAAGGGAGCTGTGGTTTCGGGCATTATTGCATGACAGCTAGAGACTGAGTGTGAACGAATGGGGCCTTTGTTGTCTTTTCCTAGCGCTACCTCGCACACATGAGGGGGAGGGGGATGGTATTCCATATGTGGCGAGGTGGCGATGGGAATGAATAAAGGCAGACAGTGTGAATTGTGTGCATGGGTATATATGTATGTGTCTGTGTGTGTATGTGTGTATATATATGTGTACATTGAGATGTATAGGTATGTATATTTGCGCATGTCGACGTGTATATATATACATGTGTATGGGGGTGGATTGGGCCATTTCTTTCATCTGTTTCCTTGCGCTACCTCGCAAACGCGGGAGACAGCGACAAAGCAAAATAATAACAAAAAAAAAATAATATTAGGAAGGGTCTGTAGCTGAACCCATGTTCATTAAGCAGATTGCCACCTGGTCATGAAAATAAATACTAGTACCGCAATGCTTGGCCACCTATAAATTCCTCAGTTTAAATCATTTTCATTTAACACAGAAGTTTCTAGAAATGCATCTGTAGCATTAACTGAAGAATCCATGAACTGTATCTAATCTAACAAACGTTGCTATATCACAGGGAAAATATATGTAAAGGTAAATGGGGAATTGAAAAAAAGAAAATTGGGGAAAACAAAGGCCATCAAATTGAAGTCATAAGATAATGTAAAAGGAAACTAGGTTGAGGTGGAAGGGAAAAGCAAATGTGAATTTTGAAGACTGAAGTATGAGTCTTGCTTCCAGATTTCAATGATCTTGAAGATGGGTTATTTCATGGTAAAATACAAAATAATGTATTTCATGTGCAAGAGTCAGATTTTTCAATTCGAATAAATAAGTAGCATTCAGGTCATTAAAAATGCCATCATATTTTCATTATAAGTAGGGTCACAGTGCACTATATTTAGCCAGTCATTTACAAAAGAGCAAACATATGTGACAATACAGGTTTTCTTAGGTTAAACTAACTGGACCCTAAATTATCAATTTTCAAAAGGAATAACTTGCCTGATTTTCAAAAAATGAAGCCAAGCGGTGTTCATTGTGGATGTCAGTGCAGATTCCATACACAGCTTTGGTGTTTGCTGTTGCACTTAATTTACTTTCTGAAAGGTAAAATAAATATTGCACAAATATACAAAATAATGTATGCTAAACAGCTAAGACAGACTTATCACCTGTTTCTGCCATGCAGTTGAGTGGAACATGCATAAAATACCATACACACCATGGTTATGCACATTTCTTAACATTCCTCCATTGTCGCATCCTTCTCATACACATACAATCCTTCATTCTTTTTATCCAACTACCTCTGGACTTATCTAGCACATATTCCCATTCATCTAACTGAAAAACTTTAATGATAACTTTCACATTCACTCTCTGCATATCCATATCACCTTCATTTATCATTCTATTATTCTTTTATCATTAATGATTCAGTTCTGTAAGTGGCAAAAGGCAGGCTGATCATGGAAGAAATTATATTGTTAAAGACTGGTATGGTAGAAAGCATAAGTCCGACTCAGGGAGCCAACCATGATGTGCTGAAATGGTTCAAACATAGAGAGGACAGGTGAGGGTAAGAGGCATATATTGGATACGAGATGGAAGATTGGTGTTTGTGTGTGTGTGTGTGTGTGTGTGTGTGTGTGTGTGTGTGTGTGTTGTGTGTGTGTGTGTGTGCGAGCATGTGTGTGTGTGTGTTATGTCCTGTGAATGGGTTGAACCATGAATGTGAAAAAACAAACATAAACTCTGAAGTTGTCTGTGATGCTTTGCTGCTGTCCATCATCTCCAATGGCATGTTCCTTGTGTGGAAAGACTTTGTTGCACGTCGACCCCGGTATACCACATCGTTCCAATTCACTCTTTTCCTTGCACACCTTTCACCCTCCTGCATGTTCAGGCTCCGATCACTAAAAATCTTTCCACTCCATCTTTCCACCTCCAATTTGGTCTCCCACTTCTCCTTGTTCCCTCCACCTCTGACACATATATCCTCTTGGTCAATCTTTCCTCATTCATTCTCTCCATGTGACCAAACCATTTCAAAACACCCTCTTCCGCTCTCTCAACCACACTCTTTTTATTACCACACATCTCTCTTACCCTTACATTACTTACTCGATCAAACCACCTCACACCCCATATTGTCCTCAAACATCTATTTCCAGCACATCCACCCTCCTGCGCACAACTCTATTCACAGCCCATGCCTCACAACCATATAACATTGTTGGAACCACTATTCCCTCAAACATACCCATTTTTGCTTTCCGAGATAATGCTTTCGACTTCCACACATTCTTCAACGCTCCCAGAATTTTCGCCCCCTCTCCCACCCTATGATTCACTTCCGCTTCCATGGTTTCATCCGCTGCCAGATCCACTCCCAGATATCTAAAACACTTTACTTCCTCCAGTTCTTCTCCATTCAAACTTACCTCCCAATTGACTTGACCCTCAACCCTACTGTACCTAATAACCTTGCTCTTATTCACATTTACTCTCAGCTTTCTTCTTTCACACACTTTACCAAACTCAGTCACCAGCTTCTGCAGTTTTTCACATGAATCAGCCACCAGCACTGTATCATCAGCAAACACCAACTGACTCACTTCCCAAGCTCTCTCATCCACAACAGACTGCATACTTGCCCCTCTTTCCAAAACTCTTGCATTCACTTCCTTAACAACTCCATCCATAAACAAATTAAACAACCAGGTGACATCACACACCCCTGCTGCAAACCTACATTCACTGAGAACCAATCACTTTCCTCTCTTCCTACACGTACACATGCCTTGCATCCGTGATAAAAACTTTTCACTGCTTCTAACAACTTGCCTCCCACACCATATATCCTTAATACCTTCCACAGAGTATCTCTATCAACTCTATCATATGCCTTCTCCAGATCCATAAATGCTACATACAAATCCATGTGCTTTTCTAAGTATTTCTCACATACATTCTTCAAAGCAAACACCTGATCCACACATCCTCTACCACTTCTGAAACCACACTGCTCTTCCCCAATCTGATGCTCTGGACATGCCTTCACCCTCTCAATCAGTACCCTCCCATATAATTTACCAGGAATACTCAACAAACTTATACCTCTGTAATTTGAGCACTCACCTTTGTCCCCTTTGCCTCTGTACAATGGCACTATGCAAGCATTCTGCCAATCCTCAGGCACCTCACCATGAATCATACATACATTAAACAACCTTACCAACCAGTCAACAATACAGTCAACCCCTTTTTTAATAAATTCCACTGCAATACCATCCAAAGCCGCTGCCTTGCCGGCTTTCATCTTCCGCAAAGCTTTTACTGCCTCTTCTCTGTTTACCAAATCATTTTCCCTAACCCTCTCACTTTGCACACCTCCTCAACCAAAACACCCTATATCTGCCACTCTATCATCAAACACATTCAACAAACCCGAAAAAGGACTGGTGATTGGGAATACCTGGTTTCAAAAGAGAGATATACATAAATATGTTTATGTAAGTAGGAGAGATGGCCAGAGAGCGTTATTGGATCACGTGTTAATTGATAGGCACATGAAAGAGAGACTTTTGGATGTTAATGTGCTGAGAGGTGCAACTGGAGGATGTCTGATCATTTTCTTGTGGAGGCAAAGGTGAAGATTTGTAGAGGTTTAAAGAAGAGAGAATGTTGGGGTGAAGAGAGTGGTGAGAGTAAGTGAGCTTGGGAAGGAGACTTATGTGAGGAAGTACCAGGAGAGACTGAGTACAGAATGGAAAAAGGTGAGAACAAAGGAGGTAAGGGGAGTGGGGGAGGAATGGGATGTATTTAGGGAAGCAGTGATGAATGGGAGGGTGGGGCTTCCACAGAGCAACAGACTGAGGAGGAAAAAATGTGGTATCAAGAATGGCAGAGGATGTGTGGATCAGGTGCTTGCTATAAAGAATTTGTGAGAGAAATACTTATAGAAACAGAAGGATTTGTATCTGAATATCATGGATCTGGAGACAGCAGATGACTTGGTTTGACAGTTGCTTTATGTTATGAATATGTGGTGTGGGAGGCCAGCTATTAGAAATAGTATGGAGCTTTATTCAAGAAAGCAAGGCATGGGTGCAAGCTAACAGAGAAGAGGAAAAGTGGTTTCATGTGTGGGTGGGTCAATGGCAAAGGTGTGTGATGTCAAAATGGTAGTTTAATCTTTTTATGATGAGATGGTGTGGGAAGTGACTATAAGTGTCTTGGGGAAAGGTCTATAGTCTATTAGGGGTTAGGGTAAATAGGAGGAGAGTCTGTTATGGTTTGCTTATGACATGAACCTGTTGGAAGTCTCGAGTTTGGAATGGCAGATATTGGCTTCTGAGTCCACAAGAGTGTATGAAAGAAAAGAATACATTTTAAATGAGAATAAAAGCCGTTATTGGGTTTAGCAGCGCAAAGATTCAGGTTGTATGGGGACACTACGAATGGAGTGGACATGGCAGAAAATGGAACTGTGGGAGCTGACGAGAGTCATAGGGTGGGTGAGGGGGTGAAGGTCCTGGACGCACTGAAGAATGTGTGGATAAAAAGGTCACTATCTGGAAGGAGAAAAATAACCTTGTTTGAAAGTACAGTAGTCCCAATGGTGTTGTATGGATGTGAGGCATGGGCTCTGGATGAGAATATACATAAGAGGGTGAACATATTGGAAATCAAATATTTCAGGACAATTTGTGGTGCAAAAAGGGTTGATTGAGTAAGAAATGATAGGATAGAAGAGAGGCATTGTAATAAGAAGAGCATGGTTGAGATAGTTGAAGAGGATATGCTGCAATGGTTTAGACAAATGGATAGAATGGTGAGGAAATGTTGACAATGAAGATATATGTGTGAAAAGGGGAGGGGAAAAAGTGACAGGGGGCACCAAACTGGAGATGGAAGGACAGAATGGAAAAGGTCTTGAGTGCCTAGTGCCTGAAAATATATAAGGGCGTAAGGCATGCATGGGAGAAAGTAAACTGGAGTGATGTGGTATACAAAGGGTGACTTGCTGTCAATGGACTGTACCAAGGTGTATGAAGTGCTCAGGAGAAATCACAGCATGGTCTGTGTAGCCTGGCTGTGGATAAAAGAGTATGATTTCAGTGTATTTCATATGACAGCCAGAGAGTGTATGAGAGTGAATGGGGCCATTCTTTCAACTGTTCCTGGTGCTATCTCTATAATGCAGGAAGTGGCAAAAAGTATGAAAATAAAATCTTCATGAAATCTCAGCTAAAATGGATAAAACCATCCAGTTCAATGATCATTGTTCCTTTAGTATGAAAAAATAATGGAACTGTCTATATACGGTAATTTCATATGTAAGGCAAGCTAGGATTAAGCAGTACTGATGAGAGTACCATGGTGTAATTGGGAAACAATATTATTTCCCTAGATATTTCCTGCTAAAATAGAGGTGTGTCTAAAACGTCAGAGAATCCACTATGGTGAGAAATACGGTATACCTCTTTTAGCACATCACAAACAGAAGAAAAACTTTCACTTACCTCTTAGATCAAAAACTTTGATGTGTTTGTTGTTTATTCCTGTGATAAGTGTATGACTGGCATGCAGTGAGAATGCAACACTATGAGTTGTCTCCGCTAGACCAAACTCAATCAATGGCTTCATGATATCCCTGTAACATAAGGCAAATGAGGTAACAGATTATATGACATTAAAAAAGTCAAACATCTGTCCACAGGGATTATGCAAAAATTTCTTAAATATTTCTGGCAATAAAATTCATCCACGTCTCACACCATAACTACAACAGATAAGACTTATTTTCTCTCAATAACAGAATCTGGCATTTTTTTATTTATCATAATTCATGCCTAATAAACATGACATAGGCAGAATGTAGTCTTGTTTGGTATGGGTCATTCATGGAAGTAATGCCACAGGATAATTCTTTCTTAAAAAGACCAACATGGCACGGGCAAAACATGCACCAATCAAGGCCATCTTAAGAGGAAAAAAGTAAGAAATAGTGAATGAAGAAATTCATCAGGGCTCTACTTAAAGGTAGAAAGGTAGAAAGACTACAGGCAGATAGAAAGAAAAGAGGATAAGGATTTCCAAGAAGGAGGTATCATAACGGTCAATCCTCAAGTGGCCACTCTCCACACAGAAACTATGGGACGCTCCAGCCAGATGCATGCATTAAGTCCAAGCCATGATGGCATAGACACATGCAGATGGCTCACAAGAGAAGTAGCTGCAATAATACCTGTAGAAAAGGGAGAGGACATCAACTTCACAACAAACATAAAGGGATGGTTGAAGGTAGGCAATGTACAAAAAAATCAATGAGAGAAGGCTCATAATTCCACTCTTGCTATAAGGAAAGTGTAAGAATATCCACATCAGATATGTGAGTATTACTCCTTAATAGGATGAGTAAAACCCCTGTAGATATGAAATTGCTGCTAAAATATATATATATATGTTTACATACCGGTGACTATAAAAACGATGGGTAATGATCATTAACCATTGAGATCTAGTGGTGTACAGTCATTTTATAAAGTGTAAACATTCAGTTTTTGACTGGCATGATCACAAGCGTCTGTCCCAAGCAAGGCATCAAATGGAGGACAGGAATTACAGTGTTGTACATTTAGGTAAACACGCTACGCTGAGCATGTTGGATGACCTCGACGAGAGAGAATTGACACATGTGCGTGGTCGCGTCGGTCCCGCGAGAGACGAGTGAGTGAGTGAGCGATGCTTATGTTCTGCCATCATCGTCATGCTGAACCTGAGGATGACGCCCCCGGTATGAACACACACCCCATCATACCTGAAGAATTTCTCCACGCTGATACACAGCTGGTTTGCCAACACCTCAGTAATCGGCAGGTCCTCAGACGGTGGAAGAGAATCGCCGTGACGGGAACTGTGTCCTTCAGCATGGCAAGGAAATTGCCCATCGCTGAACAACACTTCCACTGGACCTCTATCATCACCTCGTTAAGATCATCGTGTGTCAAGACATCATATAAAGCGCCTCTTCGCAAACGGAACTACCTTGGCCCACCAGTGATGCTACTACGTTTGTGAATCGGGAACCATTGCAACACAAACCTCGCCAGGTGGTAGAGTTTCCCGCAGTGTATCGAGACAGACTTCCCCAGAACTTTTTTAAAGGGGAAGTAAATGTTTATAGTTGTGTTACTGGAGTGATAGTTTTCATACATGGTGTTTTGACAAGAAAATAGTGAAATTGGAGAAAAATGTAGCTTAGACATTGAAGCTTATTGATACAGTGGTTAAATTGATGAGAACTGCTACTGACGTTTGTGTAAATAAATTATACATTTCCTTTTTCCATAGCCAGAGGTTGAACCATTATGTGACATTCATTTTTTCATTCATTTCAAGCTAGAAGTTTCAGTTTTCTAAATTGTTTCTTACATTTTTCATATGTATATATATGTATGTGTGTGTGTGTGTATATGTGCGTATGTATGTGTATGTGTATATGTATATATATATGTATATTATCCCTGGGGATAGGGGTGAAAGAATACTTCCCACGTATTCCTCGCGTGTCGTAGAAAGCGACTAGAGGGGACGGGAGCGGGGGGCCAGAAATCCTCCCCTCCTTGTATTAACTTTCTAAAATGGGAAACAGAAGAAGGAGTCATCCTCCTCGAAGGCTCAGAGTGGGGTGCCTAAATGTGTGTGGATGAAACCAAGATGTGAAAAAAGGAGAGATAGGTAGTATGTTTGAGGAAAGGAACCTGGATGTTTTGGCTCTGAGTGAAACGAAGCTCAAGGGTAAAGGGGAAGAGTGGTTTGGGAATGTCTGGGGAGTAAAGTCAGGGGTTAGTGAGAGGACAAGAGCAAGGGAAGGAGTAGCAATACTCCTGAAACAGGAGTTGTGGGAGTATGTGATAGAATGTAAGAAAGTAAATTCTCGATTAATATGGGTAAAACTGAAAGTTGATGGAGAGAGGTGGGTGATTATTGGTGCATATGCACCTGGGCATGAGAAGAAAGATCATGAGAGGCAAGTGTTTTGGGAGCAGCTGAATGAGTGTGTTAGTGGTTTTGATGCACGAGACCAGGTTATAGTGATGGGTGATTTGAATGCAAAGGTGAGTAATGTGGCAGTTGAGGGAATAATTGGTATACATGGGGTGTTCAGTGTTGTAAATGGAAATGGTGAAGAGCTTGTAGATTTATGTGCTGAAAAAGGACTGACGATTGGGAATACTTGGTTTAAAAAGCAAGATATACATAAGTATACTTATGTAAGTAGGAGAGATGGCCAGAGAGCGTTATTGGATTACGTGTTAATTGACAGGCATGCGAAAGAGAGACTTTTGGATGTTAATGTGCTGAGAGGTGCAACTGGAGGGATGTCTGATCATTATCTTGTGGAGGCTAAGGTGAAGATTTGTATGGGTTTTCAGAAAAGAAGAGTGAATGTTGGGGTGAAGAGGGTGGTGAGAGTAAGTGAGCTTGGGAGGGAGACCTGTGTGAGGAAGTACCAGGAGAGACTGAGTACAGAATGGAAAAAGGTGAGAACAATGGAAGTAAGGGGAGTGGGGGAGGAATGGGATGTATTTAGGGAATCAGTGATGGATTGCGCAAAAGATGCTTGTGGCATGAGAAGAGTGGGAGGTGGGTTGATTAGAAAGGGTAGTGAGTGGTGGGATGAAGAAGTAAGAGTATTAGTGAAAGAGAAGAGAGAGGCATTTGGACAATTTTTGCAGGGAAAAAATGCAATTGAGTGGGAGATGTATAAAAGAAAGAGACAGGAGGTCAAGAGAAAGGTGCAAGAGGTGAAAAAAAGGGCAAATGAGAGTTGGGGTGAGAGAGTATCATTAAATTTTAGGGAGAATAAAAAGATGTTTTGGAAGGAGGTAAATAAAGTGCGTAAGACAAGGGAGCAAATGGGAACTTCAGTGAAGGGCGCAAATGGGGAGGTGATAACAAGTAGTGGTGATGTGAGAAGGAGATGGAGTGAGTATTTTGAAGGTTTGTTGAATGTGTTTGATGATAGAGTGGCAGATATAGGGTGTTTTGGTCGAGGTGGTGTGCAAAGTGAGAGGGTTAGGGAAAATGATTTGGTAAACAGAGAAGAGGTAGTGAAAGCTTTGCGGAAGATGAAAGCCGGCAAGGCAGCAGGTTTGGATGGTATTGCAGTGGAATTTATTAAAAAAGGGGGTGACTGTATTGTTGACTGGTTGGTAAGGTTATTTAATGTATGTATGACTCATGGTGAGGTGCCTAAGGATTGGCGGAATGCGTGCATAGTGCCATTGTACAAAGGCAAAGGGGATAAGAGTGAGTGCTCAAATTACAGAGGTATAAGTTTGTTGAGTATTCCTGGTAAATTATATGGGAGGGTATTGATTGAGAGGGTGAAGGCATGTACAAAGCATCAGATTGGGGAAGAGCAGTGTGGTTTCAGAAGTGGTAGAGGATGTGTGGATCAGGTGTTTGCTTTGAAGAATGTATGTGAGAAATACTTAGAAAAGCAAATGGATTTGTATGTAGCATTTATGGATCTGGAGAAGGCATATGATAGAGTTGATAGAGATGCTCTGTGGAAGGTATTAAGAATATATGGTCTGGGAGGAAAGTTGTTAAAAGCAGTGAAAAGTTTTTATCGAGGATGTAAGGCATGTGTGCGTGTAGGAAGAGAGGAAAGTGATTGGTTCTCAGTGAATGTAGGTTTGCGGCAGGGGTGTGTGATGTCTCCATGGTTGTTTAATTTGTTTATGGATGGGGTTGTTAGGGAGGTAAATGCAAGAGTTTTGGAAAGAGGGGCAAGTATGAAGTCTGTTGGGGATGAGAGAGCTTGGAAGTGAGTCAGTTGTTGTTCGCTGATGATACAGCGCTGGTGGCTGATTCATGTGAGAAACTGCAGAAGCTGGTGACTGAGTTTGGTAAAGTGTGTGGAAGAAGAAAGCTAAGAGTAAATGTGAATAAGAGCAAGGTTATTAGGTACAGTAGGGTTGAGGGTCAAGTCAATTGGGAGGTGAGTTTGAATGGAGAAAAACTGGAGGAAGTGAAGTGTTTTAGATATCTGGGAGTGGATCTGGCAGCGGATGGAACCATGGAAGTGGAAGTGGATCATAGGGTGGGGGAGGGGGCGAAAATTCTGGGGGCCTTGAAGAATGTGTGGAAGTCGAGAACATTATCTCGGAAAGCAAAAATGGGTATGTTTGAAGGAATAGTGGTTCCAACAATGTTGTATGGTTGCGAGGCGTGGGCTATGGATAGAGTTGTGCGCAGGAGGATGGATGTGCTGGAAATGAGATGCTTGAGGACAATGTGTGGTGTGAGGTGGTTTGATCGAGTGAGTAATGTAAGGGTAAGAGAGATGTGTGGAAATAAAAAGAGCGTGGTTGAGAGAGCAGAAGAGGGTGTTTTGAAGTGGTTTGGGCACATGGAGAGAATGAGTGAGGAAAGATTGACCAAGAGGATATATGTGTCGGAGGTGGAGGGAACGAGGAGAAGAGGGAGACCAAATTGGAGGTGGAAAGATGGAGTGAAAAAGATTTTGTGTGATCGGGGCCTGAACATGCAGGAGGGTGAAAGGAGGGCAAGGAATAGAGTGAATTGGAGCGATGTGGTATACCGGGGTTGACGTGCTGTCAGTGGATTGAATCAAGGCATGTGAAGCGTCTGGGGTAAACCATGGAAAGCTGTGTAGGTATGTATATTTGCGTGTGTGGACGTATGTATATACATGTGTATGGGGGGGGGTTGGGCCATTTCTTTCGTCTGTTTCCTTGCGCTACCTCGCAAACGCGGGAGACAGCGACAAAGTATAATAAAAAAAAAAAATAATATGTGAAGCATCTGGAGTAAACCATGGAAAGGTCTATGGGGCCTGGTTATGGATATGGAGTTGTGGTTTCAGTATATTGCATCAGACAGCTAGAGAGTTGACCAAATATGAGGGACGAAAAAATAAAAAGAGATATACATCTAAGTATACATGTGCAAGTAAGAGAGATGGTCAAAGGGCATTGTTAGATTACATGTTAATTGACAGGCTTGTAAAGAGAGATTTTGGATGTTAATGTGCTGAGAGGGGCAGCTGGAGGGATGTCTGATCACTATCTTTTGAAGGAAGGTGAAGATTTGTAGAGGCTTTCAAAAACAGAGAGAATGTTGGGGAGAAGAGAGTGGTGAGAGTAAGTGAGCCTGGAAAGGACACTTGTGAGAGGAAGTACCAGGAGAGATTAAACGTAGAATGGCAAAAGGTGAGAGCAAATGACATGAGGGGTATGGGTGAGGAATGGGATGTATTTAGGGAAGCAGTGATGGTATGTGCAAAAGATGCATGTGGCATGAGAAAGGTGGGAGGTGGGCAGATTAGAAAGGGTAATGAGTGGTGGGATGAAGAAGTAAAGTTGTTACTGAAAGAGAAAAGAGAGCACTTGGACAATAATTAAAAGGAAGGAGTGCAAATATCTGGGAGATGTATATACACAGTGTACGTATACACAGGATATGTACACACAGTATATACACATTGCATCTTCATTATCATAACTTCATAAAACTAAATCAAACATTAATAAGAAATATCATACTAACCCAGCACTGGAGTTCCTCTGATCAAAAGTATATGAAGGTGGCTGACTAGTGCGAGTGACATCACAAACAACAACAGAATGATCAGTGCGAGCTTTGTCTAAGCCTGCAGCAAGCAGATGAGGTTCTTGAGTACTCCATGCCAAAGAGTTGACCGGCCGAGAATGCTTAGGACCTGTGCGAAAGAGAAGTAGTCTTGATAACTAAAATCATCTGCTTGTACTGTGACAGTATATGTAAAACATACATACAGTATCTCAACTCCCCTATGCAAGATCTAAATGAACAAAATTCTTAAGTTTGATGTCTGAATTTTCCTTATTTCAATTTCTAAAACTCCTCAAAGTCTATTTCTAAAACTCCTCATAATCTTTCCATCACTCAGGAAAATAAACATACAAAATATCATTGAAACACCAAATCCATCTTGGAAATCTCAAATTACATACAATGTTTATTGCTGCCTCTTAAAAAACTGTAAGTTCTGATAAGGTGTCAGAGATTCTTCTCTTCTGAACAGTTTCCCCCGATGCTATAGCAAACCAACTTTTTAACTCTCTCAGTCTGACCTCAGAATTTGACCTACTTTCTCTATACTGCTGGATTTCCTTCTATCTTCTGTAAACATTACATGGGTTTCTTCATCTGAAAACTGGCTGCTTGCATGCCTCCACATGAGTTATACCATGCCACTGACAACTCAGTTGCCTGTGTCATCTCAAGTTAAAAGATAGATGGGGGACTGTGCTAATGATGGAATGATAAGGATCTATGTATCTATGGTGTTTAAGGACTGGCAGAATGCATGTACAGTGCCATTATATAAAGGACAGGGGGATTAAGGTAACTGTTCAAACTACAGAGGTATGTTTGTTAACTATACCTGGTAAGTTGAATGGGAGGGTACTGACTGAGACGGTGAAGTCAAGTACAGAGCATCAGATTGGGGAGGAGCAGTGTTGTTTCAGAAGTGGTGAGGATGTGTGGATCAGGTATTTGCATTAAAGAATGTGTGACGAATACTTAGAAAAACAGATGTATTTGTAAGTGGCATTTATGGATCTTGGGAATGCATATGATAGAGCTGATAAGAGATGCTTTGCGGAAGGTCTTAAGAATATAATGTGTGGGAAGAAAGATGTTACAAAGAGTGAGAAGTTTTATGAAGGGTAAGAGGCCTATATATGAGTATGAAGAGAGGAGAGAATAGTTCTAAGTGAAGGTTGCTCTTCAGCAAGGTGCATGATGTCACCATGGTTGTTCAATTTGTTTATGGATGTGGTGGTGAGGGAGGTAAATGCAAGAGTTTTGCAGAGAAGGGTGAGTATTCAGTCTGTAGAAGAGAGGGCTTAGGAAGTGAGTCAGCTGTTGTTTTCTGAAGATACAGCACTGTTGAGAAACTGCAAAAATTGCTGACTGAGTTTGGAAGTATATTTATATTTATATTGCTTTGTCGCTGTCTCCCGCATTTGCGAGGTAGCGCAAGGAAACAGACAAAAGAAATGGCCCAACCCACCCCCATACACATGTACATACATACACGTCCACACACGCAAATATACATACCTATACATCTCAATGTACACATATATACACACACACAAACACATACATATAAACACATGCACACAATTCACACTGTCTGCCTTTATTCATTTCCATTGCCACCTCGCCACACATGGAATACATCCCTCTCCCCCCTCATGTAAGCGAGGTAGCGCTAGGAAAAGACAACAAAGGCCCCATTCGTTCACACTCAGTCTCTAGCTGTCATGCAATAATGCCCGAAACCACAGCTCCCTTTCCACATCAAGGCCCCACACAACTTTCCATGGTTTACCCCAGATGCTTCACATGCCCTGATTCAATCCATTGACAGCACGTCGACCCCGGTATACTACATCGATCTACTTCACTCTATTCCTTGCCCGCCTTTCACCCTCCTGCATGTTCAGGCTCCAATCACTCAAAATCTTTTTCACTCCATCTTTCCACCTCCAATTTGGTCTCCCACTTCTCCTTGTTCCCTCCACCTCCGACACATATATCCTCTTGGTCAATCTTTCCTCTCTCATTCTCTCCATGTACCCAAACCATTTCAAAGCACCCTCTTCTGCTCTCTCAACCATGCTCTTTTTATTTCCACACATCTCTCTTACCCTTACATTACTTACTTGATCAAACCACCTCACACCACATATTGTCCTCAAACATCTCATTTCCAGCACATCCATCCTCCTGCACACAACTCTATCCATAGCCCATGCCTCACAACCATACAACATTGTTGGAACCACTATTCCTTCAAACATACCCATTTTTGCTTTCCGAGATAATGTTCTCGACTTCCACACATTCTTCAAGGCTCCTAGGATTTTTGCCCCCTCCCCCACCCTATGATTCACTTCTGCTTCCATGGTTACATCCACTACCAGATCCACTCCCAGATATCTAAAACACTTTACTTCCTCCAGTTTTTCTCTATTCAAACTTACCTCCCAATTGACTTGACCCTCAACCCTACTGTACCTAATAACCTTGCTCTTATTCACATTTACTCTTAACTTTCTTCTTTCACACACTTTACCAAACTCAGTCACCAGTTTCTGCAGTTTCTCACATGAATCAGCCACCAGCGCTGTATCATCAGCGAACAACAACTGACTCACTTCCCAAGCTCTCTCATCCACAACAGACTTCATACTTGCCCCTCTTTCCAAACCTCTTGCATTCACCTCCCTAACAACCCCATCCATAAACAAATTAAACAACCATGGTGACATCACACACCCCTGCCGCAAGCCTACATTCACTGAGAACCAATCACTTTCCTCTCTTCCTACACATACACATGCCTTACATTCTCGATAAAAACTTTTCACTGCTTCTAACAACTTGCCTCCCACACCATATATTCTTAGTACCTTCCACAAAGCATCTCTATCAACTCTATCATATGCCTTCTCCAGATCCATAAATGTTACATACAAATCCAGTTGCTTTTCTAAGTATTTCTCACATACATTCTTCAAAGCAAACACCTGATCCACACATCCTCTACCACTTCTGAAACCACACTGCTCTTCCCCAATCTGATGCTCTGTACATGCCTTCACCCTCTCAATCAATACCCTCCCATATAATTTACCAGGAATACTCAACAAGCTTATACCTCTGTAATTTGAGCACTCACTCTTATCCCCTTTGCCTTTGTACAATGGCACTATGCACGCATTCCGCCAATCCTCAGGCACCTCACCATGAATCATTTTTTTTTTTTTTTTTTTTTTTTTTTATACTTTGTCGCTGTCTCCCGCGTTTGCGAGGTAGCGCAAGGAAACAGACGAAAGAAATGGCCCAACCCCCCCCCCCCATACACATGTACATACACACGTCCACACACGCAAATATACATACCTACACAGCTTTCCATGGTTTACCCCAGACGCTTCACATGCCTTGCTTCAATCCACTGACAGCACGTCAACCCCTGTATACCACATGACTCCAATTCACTCTATTTCTTGCCCTCCTTTCACCCTCCTGCATGTTCAGGCCCCGATCACACAAAATCTTTTTCACTCCATCTTTCCACCTCCAATTTGGTCTCCCTCTTCTCCTCGTTCCCTCCACCTCCGACACATATATCCTCTTGGTCAATCTCTCCTCACTCATTCTCTCCATGTGCCCAAACCATTTCAAAACACCCTCTTCTGCTCTCTCAACCACGCTCTTTTTATTTCCACACCTCTCTCTTACCCTTACGTTACTTACTCGATCAAACCACCTCACACCACACATTGTCCTCAAACATCTCATTTCCAGCACATCCATCCTCCTGCGCACATCTCTATCCATAGCCCACGCCTCGCAACCATACAACATTGTTGGAACCACTATTCCCTCAAACATACCCATTTTTGCTTTCCGAGATAATGTTCTCGACTTCCACACATTTTTCAAGGCTCCCAAAATTTTCGCCCCCTCCCCCACCCTATGATCCACTTCCGCTTCCATGGTTCCATCCGCTGACAGATCCACTCCCAGATATCTAAAACACTTCACTTCCTCCAGTTTTTCTCCATTCAAACTCACCTCCCAATTGACTTGACCCTCACCCCTACTGTACCTAATAACCTTGCTCTTATTCACATTTACTCTCAACTTTCTTCTTCCACACACTTTACCAAACTCAGTCACCAGCTTCTGCAGTTTCTCACATGAATCAGCCACCAGCGCTGTATCATCAGCGAACAACAACTGACTCACTTCCCAAGCTCTCTCATCCCCAACAGACTTCATACTTGCCCCTCTTTCCAGGACTCTTGCATTTACCTCCCTTACAACCCCATCCATAAACAAATTAAACAACCATGGAGACATCACACACCCCTGCCGCAAACCTACATTCACTGAGAACCAATCACTTTCCTCTCTTCCTACACGTACACATGCCTTACATCCTCGATAAAAACTTTTCACTGCTTCTAACAACTTGCCTCCCACACCATATATTCTTAATACCTTCCACAGAGCATCTCTATCAACTCTATCATATGCCTTCTCCAGATCCATAAATGCTACATACAAATCCATTTGCTTTTCTAAGTATTTCTCACATACATTCTTCAAAGCAAATACCTGATCCACACATCCTCTACCACTTCTGAAACCGCACTGCTCTTCCCCAATCTGATGCTCTGTACATGCCTTCACCCTCTCAATCAATACCCTCCCATATAATTTACCAGGAATACTCAACAAACTTATACCTCTGTAATTTGAGCACTCACTCTTATCCCCTTTGCCTTTGTACAATGGCACTATGCACGCATTCCGCCAATCCTCAGGCACCTCACCATGAGTCATACATACATTAAATAACCTTACCAACCAGTCAACAATACAGTCACCCCCTTTCTTAATAAATTCCACTGCAATGCCATCCAAACCTGCTGCCTTGCCGGCTTTCATCTTCCGCAAAGCTTTTACTACCTCTTCTCTGTTTACCAAATCATTTTCCCTAACCCTCTCACTTTGCACACCACCTCGACCCAAACACCCTATATCTGCCACTCTGTCATCAGACACATTCAACAAACCTTCAAAATACTCATTCCATCTCCTTCTCACATCACCGCTACTTGTTATCACCTCCCCATTTACGCCCTTCACTGAAGTTCCCATTTGCTCCCTTGTCTTACGCACCCTATTTACCTCCTTCCAGAACATCTTTTTATTCTCCCTAAAATTTACTGATAGTCTCTCACCCCAACTCTCATTTGCCCTTTTTTTCACCTCTTGCACCTTTCTCTTGACCTCCTGTCTCTTTCTTTTATACTTCTCCCACTCAAATGCATTTTTTCCCTGCAAAAATCGTCCAAATGCCTCTCTCTTCTCTTTCACTAATACTCTTACTTCTTCATCCCACCACTCACTACCCTTTCTAAACAGCCCACCTCCCACTCTTCTCATGCCACAAGCATCTTTTGCGCAATCCATCACTGATTCCCTAAATACATCCCATTCATCCCCCACTCCCCTTACTTCCATTGTTCTCACCTTTTTCCATTCTGTACACAGTCTCTCCTGGTACTTCCCCACACAGGTCTCCTTCCCAAGCTCACTTACTCTCACCACCTTCTTCACCCCAACATTCACTCCTCTTTTCTGAAAACCCATACTAATCTTCACCTTAGCCTCCACAAGATAATGATCAGACATCCCTCCAGTTGCACCTCTCAGCACATTAACATCCAAAAGTCTCTCTTTCGCACGCCTGTCAATTAACACGTAATCCAATAACGCTCTCTGGCCATCTCTCCTACTTACATAAGTATACTTATGTATATCTCGCTTTTTAAACCAGGTATTCCCAATCATCAGTCCTTTTTCAGCACATAAATCTACAAGCTCTTCACCATTTCCATTTACAACACTGAACACCCCATGCATACCAATTATTCCCTCAACTGCCACATTACTCACCTTCGCATTCAAATCACCCATCACTATAACCCGGTCTCGTGCATCAAAACCGCTAACACACCCATTTAGCTGCTCCCAAAACACTTGCCTCTCATGATCTTTCTTCTCATGCCCAGGTGCATATGCACCAATAATCACCCACCCACCATGAATCATACATACATTAAATAACCTTACCAATCAGTCAACAATAAAGTCACCCCCTTTTTTTAATAAATTCCACTGCATTACCATCCAAACCTGCTGCCTTGCTGGCTTTCATCTTCTGCAAAGCTTTTACTACCTCTTCTCTATTTACCAAATCATTTTCCCTAACCCTCTCACTTTGCACACCACCTCGACCAAAACACCCTATATCTGCCACTCTATCATCATACACATTCAACAAACCTTCAAAATACTCACTCCATCTCCTTCTCACATCACCACTACTTGTTATCACCTCCCCATTAGCCCCCTTCACTGAAGTTCCCATTTGCTCCCTTGTCTTACGCACTTTATTTACCTCCTTCCACAACATCTTTTTATTCTCCCTAAAATTTAATGATACTCTCTCACCCCAACTCTCATTTGCCCTCTTTTTCACCTCTTGCACCTTTCTCTTTGGAAGTATGTGAAGAAAATGGAGAGTAAATGTGAATAAAAGCAATGTTATTAAAATTAGCAGGGTTGAAGGCCTGGTTAGTTGGGGGTGTGAGTTTTAACAGAGAAGAATTGAAAAAAGTGGTGTTTTCAATATCTGGGAGTGGACATTACAATGAATGAAACCATGGAAGTGGAAGTGGATCATTGGGTGGGGTCGGACGGAAGGTTCTGGAAGAGCTGAAGAAAGTGTGGAAAGACAGATCATTGTCTGGGAGGGCAAAAACGGATATATTTAAAGGAATAGCAGTCCCAACATTATCATATGGATGCTAGGCATGGCTTTTGATGAGTTTGTGTGGAGGAAGATGGATGTGTTGGAAATAAAATGTCTACGGACAATATCTGGTGTAAGGTGGTTTAATCAAATAAGTTATGAAAGGGTAAGAGAGAGGTATGATAATAAAAAGTGTGGTTGAGAGAGAAAAGGGTGTGCTGAAATGGTCTAAACACATGGAAAAATGTGTAAAGAAAGCATGGCAAAGAGGATACATCTGTCAGAAGTGAAGGGAATAAGGAGAATGGGGAGACTAAATTGGAGATGGAAGGATGGAATGAAAAATACTTTGAGTGATCGTGGCTTAAACATGCAGGAGAGTGGAAGGCATGCATGGGATAGAGACAACCAGAACAATGTGATAAACGGGTTGATGCACTGTCACTGGACTGAACCAGCAAATGTAAAGCATCCATGGTGAACCATGGAGAGGTCTGTGGATCCTAGTTGTGGATAGAAAGCTGTGATTTCATTGCATTACACAAGACAGCAAGGGAATGGATGAGAATGGATGGTGGCCTTTCTATATCTGTTCCTTGCATCACTTCGATCCAATGTAGTAAACGGCAATCAAGTATGAAAAAACACATATAAACTACCATATACCCAAAGTGTTTGTGTCAATATCATTACCACTTTACATTCAAGAATGTTACATTTTAAAGCAATGGCATACCTTACTGGGTACTGTAATATATTTGAAATATTTAACACAAAACAAAGTGCTGATATTCACTTACTGAATTCTCTCCCCTTTATTCCACGTGGATCAGGAACCTTGCTGAAAGTCGTAAGAGCAACTTTTCCATTGGCTTGTCCCACGGCAAGAAGCTGATTAGTTGGGTCTGTTTCAAGTCCAGGGCACCAAGCCACACACTTGATGTACTGGAGGTCATTGTTTGTAGACAAAAGAGACGCAGCAGTTTTAGGACCTAAACGTAAACCTGTTAAAGTAAAGTTCATTAACATGAATGAATAATAACTTCTGTACTTTCTACAAACAGTAGCAGGGTAACATTAATTCCTCCCCAATCAATAATCACATGAGTTATACACTACTATGTCATCAAAGTTTCATTAATTCTATTCTATAATGAAAAAACTATTGTTATCTGGTCAAAAGGTTTGTCCATTTCTCT
Source organism: Panulirus ornatus (assembly GCF_036320965.1). Taxonomy (NCBI): domain Eukaryota; kingdom Metazoa; phylum Arthropoda; class Malacostraca; order Decapoda; family Palinuridae; genus Panulirus; species Panulirus ornatus. The sequence goes on from NC_092228.1 coordinate 18,700,560, forward strand.
ATCTAGGCCTTTTCCTAACACAGAGTATGAAGGCATGAGCATAGTTTCTTCTACACATCATGATCTCAAAATACTTTCAAAAATTCTAAAATCAATACTCTCCTCTGATGCATATACCTCTTAATCCAATTCTTCTGATTTACCAGGCATTCACCTTTTAAATATCAAAGGCCCCAGGCACAGGCAGAAGTCCTTATTAAAGCTAGGCCTTGAATGAGACAAAAAGAGAAAAAACAAAGAGAAACAGATGTAAGGGAAGTTGGCTTTCGTTTCAGCCTCTCAAAGCCAGGTTTTGTAGACTTTGGCTTCAAATTCATGAATTCAATGATAGCTGGCTTCTGCTTTTACTTAGAGAATTCAAAATTCATAAATTCAAGGATATGAATTCTTTTTTCCAAAATACATCCTTTGCATGAAAATTTTCAGGGAAGATAAAAGATAAGATTTTTTCAAATACTGCAGAGCTGGGAAAACTGTATCCCCAAAGAATTCACTTCTTATGATAACTTTTTTATGCAGAAATCAACTGATTTTTGAACCGGTATGACTAATCAATTGCTGTGGCTCAACCGTCAAAGCAGGATCTTATCCAGTGAAGTAAGATTCTTTGAGTTACCAAGCAATATCATTGACAAGACTAACGTTCAAGTTAAGGTGCAGAGAGTGGCACAAAGGTCACTGAACATGGTAAGACCACCTTCTCCTTTGTCACACAAATCTAAAAGAAAAAAATCATAATCTCAAAAAAAGCAGGGGAAATATTCATATAACTTTCATATAACAAGAAGAGCAGATAGTCTTTGACACCTCAACTGTTTAATCAAAATGTACTCAAAGATTTCTAATACATCACCTATCAAAATATCATTGCTAATATTTAAATCTGAATTAGCCATAAAAGGAAATGGATTTCTCTTCTCCCCATATCTCATCCAATCATCTGTTATTTTCATCTGAATAATTTTTACTTTTTATATTAACTGTATCTCACCTAAATCTGTTTCATCATCAGTGTCTGAAAGATGAAAGCTTGGCAAACTCCATACCACTATTAGAATATCTGATATTAATACAGTCTACACCTCACAAGCTATTCCATATTGAACTGAACAAAAACTGCCATTACACACTACTGACAAGATTAAATAATAGGCCCAAAACACTAACCAACATAAGACTGAAAATGCAGTTAACATGTCACAATATCACTTTAAATTAGCCTATTAAATACATATAAAACAACATAATGCTGATTCTATGACTGCTACAGTTTACACTGGTATATCAGTTAAAAATGTGTGGCACATCTAACTTTCTAAGACAATTTTCTTTTCTTTTTCCTTCTTTTACCCCAAAAGTAAGCATGAAAGCCTGCTGAGCCAGACTGCTGATGACCAGTCCAAGAAGTCTGCCTTCCAACCCTTAGCAAATCTTAAAAGACTGTTGCCCACATGCACAAGCCATCTGAACCTTACCAAGCTAAGATCAAGAACAGCTAGTCATGTTCATGAGTGAGGATCTCACACCCTTCAGCAACATCAAGCAGTTTCTTTACACACTTGAGCCCCACTACCAACTTCAAGACCACAAGTTCTCAAGGAGCTGCTTCTAAGCCAAGATCAAGTTCATCATGATAAGAATCCAGATCTAGCGAAAGTGAGCTTGGGGAATCCATAGTACCCTGAACTTGTGTTACCATTGAGTGCAGGGATTCATCAGCATCAGTGCTTACTTCATTCCACACAGAAACCTTAAGAGCATCATCCTTGCTAGCAAGCACTTGCAAGGGACTCAGACAGCAGCCATCATCTACAGTCAGTAATGTGACTTTATGGCACTGTAGCAGATTGCTAATTAAATCACTCACCAATCAACAGAGCAAATAACATGGTGAAGGCCTTTGACAGTGGAGATACCCCTCCTAGTCTGTTAGAATACCAGGAAGGTACCGAGACCTCTTTGAAAGACTGTTACACTGGTATAATGTTGGTATAGTAGTTCCAATGATGTTGTATGGATGCAAAGCATGGGCTACAAACTAGGATGAGTGGAGTAGAGTGGATGTGCTGGATATGAAATGTTTGAGGACAATATGTGGAGTGAGGTGGTTTGACTGAAAATGTAATAAAAGGGTAAGAGAGAGGTGTGGTTAATAAGAGTATGGATGAGAAAGCTGAGGAGGGTGTGTTGAAATGTTCTGGACATAAGGAGAGAGTAAGTGATGACAAATTTGACAAAGACAATACATTTGTCAGCCGTGGAGGGGTCAAAGAGAATGGGGAGACCAAACTGGAGAGGGAGGGATGGACTGAAAAGATTTTGAGTAACAGGGGGTCTGAGCATGCAAAAGAGTGAAGGCATGCACAGGAACAGGTGACCTGGAATGATGTGGTATACAGGGAGCAACATGCTGTTAATGGACTGAACAAGGGCATGTAAAGCAATCATGGAAACTGTGGAAATGTCTGTGGAGCCTAGTTGTGGATAGGGGACTGTGGATTTCAGTGAACTGCACACGGCAGCTTGAGAATGGGTGTGACAGAGATGCATAAAGGAATGTGCTACAAACATATGGAGTATGAAAAGCTACTAGAAACAGTGAGGAGCTTTTGTTAAGAGAATAAGAAATGTCTGCAAGTAAGAAGAGTGGAGGGTGAACAGTTCAAGGTAAAGGTGGATCTGCATCAAGGATGTGTGATGCCACCATGGCTGTTTAATCTGTTTATGAATGGGGTAATGTGAGATAAATGTGAAGGTTTTGGAGAAGGGGGGCAAGTCTGCAGTCTTTTGAAGGTGGGGTACCTGGGAGGTGAGTCAGTTGCTGTCTGCAAATTACTTAAAATATTAATATTTTGTTTACCAAATCATTTTCCCTAACCCTCTTGCACACCACCTCGACCAAAACACCCTATATCTGCCACTCTATCATCAAACACATTCAACAAACCTTCAAAATACTCACTCCATCTCCTTCTCACATCACCACTACTTGTTATCACCTCCCCATTTGCACCCTTCACTGAAGTTCCCATTTGCTCCCTTGTCTTACGCACTTTATTTACCTCCTTCCAGAACATCTTTTTATTCTCCCTAAAATTTAATGATACTCTCTCACCCCAACTCTCATTTGCCCTTTTTTTCACCTCTTGCACCTTTCTCTTGACCTCCTGTCTCTTTCTTTTATACGTCTCCCACTCAACTGCATTTTTTCCCTGCAAAAATCGTCCAAATGCCTCTCTCTTCTCTTTCACTAATACTCTTACTTCTTCATCCCACCACTCACTACCCTTTCTAATCAACCCACCTCCCACTCTTCTCATGCCACAAGCATCTTTTGTGCAATCCATCACTGATTCCCTAAATACATCCCATTCCTCCCCCACTCCCCTTACTTCCATTGTTCTCACCTTTTTCCATTCTGTACTCAGTCTCTCCTGGTACTTCCTCACACAAGTCTCCTTCCCAAGCTCACTTACTCTCACCACCCTCTTCACCCCAACATTCACAGAGTTGTGCGCAGGAGGATGGATGTGCTGGAAATGAGATGTTTGAGGACAATGTGTGGTGTGAGGTGGTTTGATCGAGTAAGTAACGTAAGGGTAAGAGAGATGTGTGGAAATAAAAAGAGCATGGTTGAGAGAGCAGAAGAGGGTGTTTTGAAATGGTTTGGGCACATGGAGAGAATGAGTGAGGAAAGATTGACCAAGAGGATATATGTGTCGGAGGTGGAGGGAACGAGGAGAAGAGGGAGACCAAATTGGAGGTGGAAAGATGGAGTGAAAAAGATTTTGTGTGATCGGGGCCTGAACATGCAGGAGGGTGAAAGGAGGGCAAGGAATAGAGTGAATTGGAGCGATGTGGTATACCGGGGTTGACGTGCTGTCAGTGGATTGAATCGGGGCATGTGAAGCGTCTGGGGTAAACCATGGAAAGCTGTGTAGGTATGTATATTTTGCAGTGTGTGGACGTATGTATATACATGTGTATGGGGGTGGATTGGGCCATTTCTTTCGTCTGTTTCCTTGCGCTACCTCGCAAACACGGGAGACAAAAAAAAAAAAAAAAAAAAAAAAAAAATAATATTTTGCTGGCTATAGCATAATTCATTGAGATCAAAAGTCAGAAACACAAATTTATCAAGGTTAATCAAAAAACCACTTACAGAGGGAAAACTACAAACAGATTTTTTTTAAGTTTACAGTAGCTAAAGCAAATAAATTCTATCAGTTTACAGCAACAAAGTCTAGACTTAAATTTGTTACATTCATCTAATAATCCCACAAACTTTGATAATGCCAGAAACATAATCATTTCTGCCAACATTAATTAGGAAAGGCAAACTGTGGACTTTAGTGACAAACTTACGAGGCAATTCAACAATTTCTGTGGGAGAGACATCCTGAACTTGGTACAGCTGCAAATCAGAGCCCCAAGTGAGAAACTGATCAGCCGCAATCGGCGACCACTGCACATCCACCCTCACGCTACTCATAGCAAGTCTTCAGCGATGTACATAGATCATCAGAAGTGCATTCTAGCTGAAAAATATAAATTTAGGAAGAATAAATTTTAGGGAGAATAAAAAGATGTTCTGGAAGGAGGTAAATAAAGTGTGTAAGACAAGGGAGCAAATGGGAACTTCAGTGAAGGGCGCAAATGGGGAGGTGATAACAAGTAGTGGTGATGTGAGAAAGAGATGGAGTGAGTATTTTGAAGGTTTGTTGAATGTGTTTGATGATAGAGTGGCAGATATAGGGTGTTTTGGTCGAGGTGGTGTGCAAAGTGAGAGGGTTAGGGAAAATGATTTGGTAAACAGAGAAGAGGTAGTAAAAGCTTTGTGGAAGATGAAAGCCGGCAAGGCAGCAGGTTTGGATGGTATTGCAGTGGAATTTATTAAAAAAGGGTGTGACTGTATTGTTGACTGGTTGGTAAGGTTATTTAATGTATGTATGACTCATGGTGAGGTGCCTGAGGATTGGTGGAATGCATGCATAGTGCCACTGTACAAAGGCAAAGGGGATAAGAGTGAGTGCTCAAATTACAGAGGTATGAGTTTGTTGAGTATTCCTGGTAAATTATATGGGAGGGTATTGATTGAGAGGGTGAAGGCATGTACAGAGCATCAGACTGGGGAAGAGCAGTGTGGTTTCAGAAGTGGTAAAGGATGTGTGGATCAGGTGTTTGCTTTGAAGAATGTATGTGAGAAATACTTAGAAAAGCAAATGGATTTTGTATGTAGCACTTATGGATCTGGAGAAGGCATATGATAGAATTGATAGAGATGCTCTGTGGAAGGTATTTAGAATATATGGTGTGGGAGGCAAGTTGTTAGAAGCAGTGAAAAGTTTTTATCGAGGATGTAAGGCATGTGTACGTGTAGGAAGAGAGGAAAGTGATTGGTTCTCAGTGAATGTAGGTTTGCGGCAGGGGTGTGTGATGTCTCCATGGTTGTTTAATTTGTTTATGGATGGGGTTGTTAGGGAGGTGAATGCAAGAGTTTTGGAAAGAGGGGCAAGTATCCAGTCTGTTGTGGATGAGAGAGCTTGGGAAGTGAGTCAGTTGTTGTTCGCTGATGATACAGCGCTGGTGGCGGATTCATGTGAGAAACTGCAGAAGCTGGTGACTGAGTTTGGTAAAGTGTGTGAAAGAAGAAAGTTAAGAGTAAATGTGAATAAGAGCAAGGTTATTAGGTACAGTAGGGTTGAGGGTCAAGTCAATTGGGAGGTAAGTTTGAATGGAGAAAAACTGGAGGAAGTAAAGTGTTTTAGACATCTGGGAGTGGATCTGGTAGCGGATGGAACCATGGAAGTGGAAGTGAATCATAGGGTGGGGGAGGGGGCAAAATCCTGGGAGCCTTGAAGAATGTGTGGAAGTCGAGAACATTATCTCGGAAAGCATAAATGGGTATGTTTGAAGGAATAGTGGTTTCAACAATGTTGTATGGTTGCGAGGCATGGGCTATGGATAGAGTTGTGCGCAGGAGGGTGGATGTGCTGGAAATGAGATGTTTGAGGACAATGTGTGGTGTGAGGTGGTTTGATCGAGTAAGTAATGTAAGGGTAAGAGAGATGTGTGGAAATAAAAAGAGCGTGGTTGAGAGAGCAGAAGAGGGTGTTTTGAAATGGTTTGGGCACATGGAGAGAATGAGTGAGGAAAGATTGACAAAGAGGATATATGTGTCGGAGGTGGAGGGAACAAGGAGAAGTGGGAGACCAAATTGGAGGTGGAAAGATGGAGTGAAAAAGATTTTGAGTGATCGGGGCCTGAACATGCAGGAGGGTGAAAGGCGGGCAAGGAATAGAGTGAATTGGATCGATGTGGTATACCGGGGTCGACGTGCTGTCAGTGGATTGAATCAGGGCATGTGAAGCGTCTGGGGTAAACCATGGAAAGTTGTGTGGGGCCTTGATGTGGAAAGGGAGCTGTGGTTTTGGGCATTATTGCGTGACAGCTGGAGACTGAGTGTGAACGAATGGGGCCTTTGTTGTCTTTTCCTAGTGCTACCTCGCACACATGAGGGGGGAGGGGGATGGTAGTCCATGTGTGGCGAGGTGGCGATGGGAATGAATAGGGGCAGGCAGTGTAAATTGTGTGCATGGGTATATATGTATGTGTCTGTGTGTGTATATATATGTGTACATTGAGATGTATAGGTATGTATATTTGCGTGTGTGGGCGTGTGTGTGTGTGTGTACATTGTGTATGGGGGTGGGTTGTGCCATTTCTTTTGTCTGTTTCCTCGCGCTACCTCGCAAACGCGGGAGACAGTGACAAAGCAAAATAAATAAAATAAATAAATATTAGGGGATGGGGAGAAAGAATACTTCCCATGTATTCCCTGCATGTTGAAGAAGGCAACTTAAAGGGGAGGGAGCGTGAGGCTGGAAATCCTCCCCTTCCATTTTTTATTTTTCCAAAAGAAGGAACAGAGAAGGGGGTCAAGTGAGGATATTCCCTCTAAGGCACAGTCCTCTGTTCTTAATACTACCTTGCTAATTTGGGAAATGGCAAATATGTATGAAATAAATTAGCATGTATAACATGTATAAGAGCATACATAAACTGCATGAACAAACTACACATCCTCATAACACCTATTAGCACCAGATTTTGAGAAGAAAAAGAAAAACCTTTGTAGGTATTAGTTGCTAAGCAGCCAATGACCACGACCAGCCTGGGCATTGGGAGGGTTAGTGACGGGTATGCAGTAAGTTAGCACTTCACTGGTTGTCAAGTTGCATTCCTGTAACCCAAGTAGCTGTCTTTTTTTCTGCCTTACCCACATGAGGACTACTGGCACTCTTTCCACAAACATACAATCTCTCCTTGTCACACATAACATTCTTTGTAATGTGGTAAGTGTTATGTGCAAGCCCTGCTTTTTGGGAAAATGATAGGAGCAACAGACAGTAGCAGTAGGTAAGAACATTTAGGTAGGAGCATTAATAAGAAGTAGTAGGTAGGAACATTAGGCAGGAGCATTAGGTAGAAGTAGTCAGTACGAACACAGGTAGAAGCCGCAGCCTATCAAGGGTGAGGTACTAAAGGATAAGAAGTGGCACTAGAGTTTACTAGGTATTGAGACTATTGCAGAAAGGAACAGGCACCAGAGATATATACAGACAGAAAACCTTAGTATTCTCCACAAATACTTCATCTACTCTTACTTAAACTGAGCATCGCCTGACTGGTCATCCTACCTGCCAAAAGCAAATACAACACCTGCAAATCATAAAAAAAAAAAAAAAAAAAAAAAACAATGAGAACAATCACCAGCCATAAACAGTCATCTGTACAAAGAAAAAATACAATCACCAGCCACGAACATTCATCTGTACAAGGAAAAAATACTTAATACTTCTAATAAAATCTTAATATGCTCATAATCAATCTTTTGCCAAAGAACTTAACCCTTCCAAATGAAACCATTTCATAACCACCATAAATCCTCAAGTAGAAGTGAAATGCTTTACCCTAATTCATACTTCAGCAACCTAAACTTATAGATACCCCCCTCCCCAACAACAACAAAAAAATACGAGTATTTGGAAAACTGTGACATTAATGAAACTTTCCTGAAAACATTGGAATTCATATAACCTTTGAAATATGGTAAAAGTCTACAACAGGTCTGATATATTAGTTTATGTTATGGTATCTTTGTTGTAATGGTAAGGAATGATATAAGAGTGTAGGATTTTGCTTTAGTACCCTTTAAAATTATATTTTGATATCAAATTAACTCATTAGTGGTACAGTCATGAGGGACAGAAAATGTGGGGATAAGTGATAATATAAAACTGTAAAATATGGAAATCAAATAATATGCACTTTCAATGTTTAATGACTGCATGTGATGATCTAAATATCAATATAAATTCTTTGAAAATTTTCCTGTATTCCAGTTATATCCCCATGTTCTTTCATTTGGTTGACAATGTAAGTAGTAAATACAGATGTCTACAGTGATATAAGAATCGGAACTTGTGTGGACAGGTCTCATAAGGATTATTTAGAACCTTAAACTAATGTAGACATCTGAACTCACCTATCACATTCGCAGAACTCGGATTAATTCAGATTCAAATGTTAGACGGCATGGAGGCATTCACTGGAATGCATAAATGATAAAGGATAATAGGCATTTCTACACTCTACAGGCAAGTTTGCCTGTTTTGCTACACATCAATTGCTTTATATACAACTATATGAACCAATTAATGCTCTAAAGAATCTGAACAAGCACCAGGACAATGTTTTTGGTCAACCATCTGCAATTAGAAAATCATGTCGGGATGCCACTGTTTATTCCATGCAAGATTTTAATGAAAGTGTTATGAATGCACCATTCAAATTGTCCAATGGTGATTGAGTTTTTTCCCTAAGATTCCCCTATGCATCATTCAAACTGTCCAATGTTGATTGAGTTTTTCCCCAAGATTCCCCTATACCTCAAAGCCCTGCCCACTTTACAAAAGGTTGAAACAGATGGTGTTACACCTGAAATCGCACACCTTATGCCACTTCTACACACTGTAAAGATGAATTCCTGAAAATTTTGGTGATTTCTATCTTCTAGAAAGGTGGCAGCAGTAAACTTGAAACTTACTGAAAATATAATCTATTATGTCCATTGTATGCAATAAGGCCATAAACTAAACATTCTTTTCCAACTGGATTTTTTCTTGTTTCATCCAGTGGATGCCAAAATGTTTGGTAAAGTTTCAAAATACAGCTGCATTAAGTTACAAACTAAAACACTGTTCATATCATTATGTTTTTAATATATAATATTCTGCTGTAAGGTCTGATGCTTTACCTGAAATGTACTCTAGTACATTCTTCTGATTAACAATGAGGTTTATGACAATACTAAAAGGAGTAATTAAGTTTGAAGTCACTGAAATGTACACAATTTGACATCATTGTTACTTAATATCTTTCATTATTAGATTTTATTTTATTTATTTATTTTCCTTTGTCGCTGTCTCCCGCGTTAGCAAGGTAGCGCAAGGAAACAGACGAAAGGATGGCCCAACCCACCCACATACACATGTATAAACATACACGTCATTATTAGATGTCTGTAAAAAGTATTACATTCATTGATGGATAATTACTATCTCTTGTTACTTAATCTCTTTCATTATTAGAAGTCTGTAAAAAGATATTACATTCATTGATGGATAATTACTGTCTCCTGTAAATGATCTTTTCTCATATTCAATTACCTATTTTCTTGAAACAATGGGTTTTGAGCAGAACAGAACACTAATGAAAAAGACCAGATAAACTGACCGCATTCTTGCTGTAAAATTATAAAACTTTTGCCATGCTTATATGCTTCCAGTGTCAATCTTGACTGATTACAACACTTTACAATTAGGTGTAATATGAGAATGACCACAGTGAGAGATCTCGAGGTGGATCATTATATTGTGCATTTATAAAAAAAGCTTTGAAAGGTTCATCTTTAAAAGACCTTAAAAGAATACTACAGACCAAATCCACCACTTCCTTCTCCAGGTTGAACAGCTGTACAGGACATTACAACCATTCATATTCAATCCGTGATCTTTTTTAGATTAATCTAAGCTATGCTGTTATACTATACTATGCTATGCCATGCCATACTATGCTTTTTTTTATGGTGGAAGCTCCTGTTATGGAGAAAAGTCCACATCACGGCCGGGGTTGAAATGAAATAAAGGGAACTTGATCAAGGGAAAAAAAGGACTAGGGAAAGTACTTGAGAATTTATGGTCTGATTAACATGTGCTAAATCTATACATATACTTTACTTGTCTTAACCTTACAATATTCCTCACTTCCATGCCCTCCCCCTCTGTGGATACATAACCTTGTGTCACTTAGAGCAGTAATACAAGAGCTCCACCACTATAGTTCAGGCCTAATAAATACCATATGAAAAGCCTGTGAAATGAGTTTTAACCAAATCTCCAAGTTATTTCTGGGGTGCCAATAAATCGGAACTTTACCCTTTGACGTTATTCAACCGCACAATTTCCTCGTCTTATAACCCTCGTCACTACCAAGTTATCTATCATCCTAAGATTGCGAGGTTCCCTCATGACGCAGCTCCTCTTCATTCTGCACTCTACACACAACACAGCCCCGATCCAACAAACTGTTCCACAATCCAGAACGAATGACGCAGCGGCGATACACGGGTAAATCAACCACCAAATTTTAAAAGTCAATTTCTACTGTACCCGAAATAAGTTGTAACCAATAGCAACAGACCGCTTCTGGTTTGAAGTCCGTTGTTTACATTTGATCAGCTGATCCCACAAGCTGCTCCTCCTCCTCCACCACCTCCTCCACCCTCGTCACCAATCCAGCAGAAAATATAGCTTTAACCCTGTAGACACTTTTATGACAACTTAAGAAACACCAAGTATAGATACATAGAATTTAAATATATATATAAACAAAATTTCCTATGATTTCAAATTAAATACTAATAATAAATGTCGGGATGAGAAATCTTCATCGGTTGCTGGATCTTAACTAGTTAATGTACTGTAACGATGTAACGAACGCATTTGAAGCTGTTTATTTCTCCGCATTACTAAACCTACTAGAATTTGTCATTATAATAATGATAATGAAAATTATCATTATTATTATCATTATTATTATTATTATTATTATTATTATCATTATTATTATTATTATTATCCTGTATTCTTACTTGTGCTGCATGGCTTTGGAAGTGCAATTCTGCACAAAAAGTCCTGTTTGTTACATGTGTCAAATTCTCTACTGGTGTACCACTGTACTTACATGTCTCGTGTTCTCTGATGACTGAAATTCTACACATTAGAAGAATTACAACTTTGGTGTTTATCTTCAACGGTGTCTTTCATTAGAATGAATAGTTCCTCATTCTTATTAACCGATTCACTCCATCATGCTTTTCTTTGTTTGCTTGTCAGTAGGTTGTTCTTGTGCTTGTCTTACCTTACCATGCTGCCCATCACATTATGTGGTCAAATGCTTTACTTGGGCAAAAAAATTAAAAGTTTAATATTACATCTCATACATGAACAGTTGAATGTACTCGATATCGAGTTGTGAGTAGCTGAATTAATTGTATTTAAGTGTATGGCAGTAAGTGTATACTGTCTAATATTAAAGAAAAACTGGGTTAAAGACATTACCCAATACAGTAAGTTTGACTTATCTATCATCTTATGTCCCTCAAATAATCTTATATATATATATATATATATATATATATATATATATATATATATATATATATATATATATATTTTTTTTTTTTTTTTTTTTTGCTTTGTCGCTGTCTCCCGCGTTTGCGAGGTAGCGCAAGGAAACAGACGAAAGAAATGGCCCAACCCACCCCCATACACATGTATATACATACGTCCACACACGCAAATATACATACCTACGCAGCTTTCCATGCTTTACCCCAGACGCTTCACACGCCCTGATTCAATCCACTGACAGCACGTCAACCCCGGTATACCACATCGACTACTTCACTCTATTCCTTGCCCGCCTTTCACCCTCCTGCATGTTCAGGCCCCGATCACACAAAATCTTTTTCACTCCATCTTTCCACCTCCAATTTGGTCTCCCACTTCTCCTCGTTCCCTCCACCTCCTACACATATATCCACTTGGTCAATCTTTCTTCACTCATTCTCTCCATGTGCCCAAACCATTTCAAAACACCCTCTTCTGCTCTCTCAACCACGCTCTTTTTATTTCCACACATCTCTCTTACCCTTACGTTACTTACTCGATCAAACCACCTCACACCACACATTGTCCTCAAACATCTCATTTCCAGCACATCCATCCTCCTGCGCACAACTCTATCCATAGCCCACGCCTCGCAACCATACAACATTGTTGGAACCACTATTCCTTCAAACATACCCATTTTTGCTTTCCGAGATAATGTTCTCGACTTCCACACATTCTTCAAGGCTCCCAGGATTTTCGCCCCCTCCCCCACCCTATGATCCACTTCCGCTTCCATGGTTCCATCCACTGCCAGATCCACTCCCAGATATCTAAAACACTTTACTTCCTCCAGTGTTTCTCCATTCAAACTTACCTTCCAATTGACTTGGCCCTCAACCCTACTGTACCTAATTACCTTGCTCTTATTCACATTTACTCTTAACTTTCTTCTTTCACACACTTTACCAAATTCAGTCACCAGCTTCTGCAGTTTCTCACATGAATCAGCCACCAGCGATGTATCATCAGCGAACAACAACTGACTTACTTCCCAAGCTCTCTCATCCCCAACAGACTTCATACTTGCCCCTCTTTCCAAAACTCTTGCATTCACCTCCCTAACAACCCCATCCATAAACAAATTAAACAACCATGGAGACATCACACATCCCTGCCGCACACCTACATTCACTGAGAACCAATCACTTTCCTCTCTTCCTACACGTACACATGCCTTACATCCTCGATAAAAACTTTTCACTGCTTCTAACAACTTGCCTCCCACACCATATATTCTTAATACCTTCCACAGAGCATCTCTATCAACTCTATCATATGCCTTCTCCAGATCCATAAATGCTACATACAAATCCATTTGCTTTTCTAAGTATTTCTCACATACATTCTTCAAAGTAAACACCTGATCCACACATCCTCTACCACTTCTAAAACCACACTGCTCTTCCCCAATCTGATGCGCTGTACATGCCTTCACCTTCTCAATCAATACCCTCCCATATAATTTACCAGGAATACTCAACAAACTTATAGCTCTCTAATTTGAGCACTCACTCTTATCCCCTTTGCCTTTGTACAAAGGCACTATGCACGCATTCCGCCAATCCTCACCCACCTCACCATGAGTCATACATACATTGAATAACCTTACCAACCAGTCAATAATACAGTCACCCCCTTTTTTAATAAATTCCACTGCAATACCATCCAAACCTGCTGCCTTGCCGGCTTTCATCTTCCGCAAAGCTTTTACTACCTCTTCTCTGTTTACCAAATCATTTTCCGTAACCCTCTCACTTTGCACACCACCTCGACCAAAACACCCTATATCTGCCATTCTATCATCAAACACATTCAACAAACCTTCAAAATACTCACTCCATCTCCTTCTCACATCACCACTACTTGTTATCACCTCCCCATTTGCGCCCTTCACTGAAGTGCCCATTTGCTCCCTTGTCTTACGCACTTTATTTACCTCCTTGCAGAACATCTTTTTATTCTCCCTAAAATATTATATATATATATATATATATATATATATATATATATATATATATATATATATATATATATATATATATATATTGCAACAGGTCACAATGGTGCGCGTGATCTAGTACTTATTGATAACCTCGAGGAAAATGAAACACGATAAGTTCCTAACTGCACTGTCGTGAAATTACCACTATCGTCAGAGGAGGCAGAGAATAATGAGACAGAAGACTAACGACCTTCAATTGATATACAAAGAAGAGGCGCAGCGAAGACGCCGTTCGCAAACAAGCGTTTCCGGTTGGTCGTGTTCGGATTGGTGGTGTTCGTGTGTGTCACCATCCCTGTCATAAAACTTTATTATGTAGACAGAACTGGCAACCGTTTATCAATTTTGCCGACAAACAAATCTATCCAGGTTGTATAGACCTTCACAAAAATTCATGTCACAATTCTATGTGTATCTACTAAGAGAAGATTCAGTGATATTTCTCTTGGTCAAGGAGTTACAGTTGATAATCGAATTAGCGTTACTCCAGCCAATACCGTGGTCATGATTTTTAACATGATTAAACAAAGTATTTGATTCTTGTCCTGTTCTAACAGTATATTCATGCCGCTTAAGTCTAACACAGAGATCCTTATCATTCTGCCCAATATAAAACATTACGTTCTCGCACACACGCATAACAGTCTTCATAAAAACTCACTGCTCTTAGTCGCTTTCTTCCCACACCATTTACCATTCGTCAGACCATCCACAAGGCATCTCTTTCGTCAACCCTCTCTTCTACTTTCTCATGATCCATAAATATCAAATAAAAATCCATCTACTTTTATAAGAACTTTTAATTCATTTGTTACTAAGTATTTCTCAAACATACATTCGTTAAAACAAAGACCTGAGCATCCACACATCCTCTACCACTCCTGACACCACGTTGTTCCATCCCAAGCTGATCCTCTGTACATGCCTTCGCCCTCTCAATCAATACCCTCCTATAAATTCTACCAGGTGGTTCACTCAATCTTATATCCCTTTAGTTCAATCACTCAGCTTTCTCTCCTTTGCCTTTATACAAAGACACCGTGACTGCTGCACTCCGCCAGTTAACCAATCAACAACACCGTCACAATATTTCTTAAGTATTTAAATCCAGCATCTTCCTTTCTAGTCACCTTGCCGGATTTCATTTTAAACAAGGTTTCCACCACCTCTTCCCTCATCACCGAAACAACTTTCCATACATCATAATTATCAGTCACACTCAACTATCCTTCAAAATACTCACTCCATCTCACTGAACCTCGCTATCGCAGGAAACGGCGATCAAGTAAGGGAATATAGAAAACAGACAAGAAAGACCACAGTCGTTCACACAGTCTCTGGCCGTCGTTTGCGTTGCGTTGGGTCCACGGCTCCCTGTCCACGTGCACAGAACTTTCCATGGTTTGCCCCAAACATTTCACTTGCTCCGGTTCAGTCTAATGACAGCACGTCAACATACATATATACACATGTACATTATTCATAGTCTGCTTTTATTCAATCCCATCGCTACCCCGCCACACATGAAATAACAACCCTCTCCCCCCCAAATGTGCGCGAGGTAGCGCTAGGAAAAGACAACAAAGGCCACATTCGTTCACACTCAGTCTCTAGCTGTCATGTAATAATGCACCGAAACCACAGCTCCCTTTCCACATCCAGGCCCCACACAACTTTCCATGGTTTACCCCACACGCTTCACATGCCCTTGTTCAATCCATTGACAGCACGTCGACCCCGGTATACCACATCGTTCCAATTCACTCTATTCCTTGCACGCCTTTCACCCTTCTGCATGTCCAGGCCCCGATCACTCAAAATCTTTTTCACTCCATCTTTCCACCTCCAATTTGGTCTCCCACTTCTCCTCGTTCCCTCCACCTCTGACATATATATCCTCTTGGTCAATCTTTCCTCACTCATTCTCTCCATGTGACCAAACCATTTCAAAACACCCTCTTCTGCTCTCTCAACCACACTCTTTTTATTACCACACATCTCTCTTACCCTATTATTACTTACTCGATCAAACCACCTCACACCACATATTGTCCTCAAACATCTCATTTCCAGCACATCCACCCTCCTCAGCACAACTCTATCCATAGCCCACGCCTCGCAACCATATAACATTGTTGGAACCACTATTCCTTCAAACATACCCATTTTTGCTTTCCGGGATAATGTTCCCGACTTCCACACATTCTTCAACGCTCCCATATATATATATATATTTTTTTTTTTTTTTTGCTTTGTCGCTGTCTCCCGCGTTTGCGAGGTAGCGCAAGGAAACAGACGAAAGAAATGGCCCAACCCACCCCCAAAACACATGTATATACATACATCCACACACGCAAATATACATACCTACACAGCTTTCCATGGTTTACCCCAGACGCTTAACATGCCTTGATTCAATCCACTGACAGCACGTCAACCCCGGTATACCACATCGATCCAATTCACTCTATTCCTTGCCCTCCTTTCACCCTCCTGCATGTTCAGGCCCCGATCACACAAAATCTTTTTCACTCGATCTTTCCACCTCCAATTTGGTCTCCCACTTCTCCTCGTTCCCTCCACCTCCGACACATATATCCTCTTGGTCAATCTTTCCTCACTCATTCTCTCCATGTGCCCAAACCATTTCAAAACACCCTCTTCTGCTCTCTCAACCACGCTCTTTTTATTTCCACACATCTCTCTTACCCTTACGTTACTTACTCGATCAAACCACCTCACACCACACATTGTCCTCAAACATCTCATTTCCAGCACATCCATCCTCCTGCGCACAACTCTATCCATAGCTCACGCCTCGCATCCATACAACATTGTTGGAACCACTATTCCTTCAAACATACCCATTTTTGCTTTCCGAGATAATGTTCTCGACTTCAACACATTCTTCAAGGCTCCCAGGATTTTCGCCCCCTCCCCCACCCTATGATCCACTTCCGCTTCCATGGTTCCATCCGCTGCCAGATCCACTCCCAGATATCTAAAACACTTTACTCCCTCCAGTTTTGCTCCATTCAAACTTACCTCCCAATTGACTTGACCCTCAACCCTACTGTACCTAATAACCTTGCTCTTATTCACATTTACTCTTAACTTTCTTCTTTCACACACTTTACCAAACTCAGTCACCAGCTTCTGCAGTTTCTCACATGAATCAGCCACCAGCGCTGTATCATCAGCGAACAACAACTGACTCACTTCCCAAGCTCTCTCATCCCCAACAGACTTCATACTTGCCCCTCTTTCCAGGACTCTTGCATTTACCTCCCTAACAACCCCATCCATAAACAAATTAAACAACCATGGAGACATCACACACCCCTGCCGCAAACCTACATTCACTGAGAACCAATCACTTTCCTCTCTTCCTACACGTACACATGCCTTACATCCTCGATAAAAACTTTTCACTGCTTCTAACAACTTGCCTCCCACACCATATATTCTTAATACCTTCCACACAGCATCTCTATCAACTCTATCATATGCCTTCTCCAGATCCATAAATGCTACATACAAATCCATTTGCTTTTCTAAGTTTTTCTCACATACATTCTTCAAAGCAAACACCTGATCCACACATCCTCTACCACTTCTGAAACCACACTGCTCTTCCCCAATCTGATGCTCTGTACATGCCTTCACCCTCTCAATCAATACCCTCCCATATAATTTACCAGGAATACTCAACAAACTTATACCTCTGTAATTTGAGCACTCACTCTTATCCCCTTTGCCTTTGTACAATGACACTATGCACTGTGGGTTTTCAGAAAAGAAGAGTGAATGTTGGGGTGAAGAGGGTGGTGAGAGTAAGTGAGCTTGGGAAGGAGACTTGTGTGAGGAAGTACCAGGAGAGACTGAGTACAGAATGGAAAAAGGTGAGAACAATGGAAGTAAGGGGAGTGGGGGAGGAATGGGATGTATTTAGGGAATCAGTGATGGATTGCGCAAAAGATGCTTGTGGCATGAGAAGAGTGGGAGGTGGGTTGATTAGAAAGGGTAGTGAGTGGTGGGATGAAGAAGTAAGATTATTAGTGAAAGAGAAGAGAGAGGCATTTGGACGATTTTTGCAGGGAAAAAATGCAATTGAGTGGGAGATGTATAAAAGAAAGAGACAGGAGGTCAAGAGAAAGGTGCAAGAGGTGAAAAAGAGGGCAAATGAGAGTTGGGGTGAGAGAGTATCATTAAATTTTAGGGAGAATAAAACGATGTTCTGGAAGGAGGTAAATAAAGTGCGTAAGACGAGGGAGCAAATGGGAACTTCAGTGAAGGGCGCAAATAGGGAGGTGATAACAAGTAGTGGTGATGTGAGAAGGAGATGGAGTGAGTATTTTGAAGGTTTGTTGAATGTGTTTGATGATAGAGTGGCAGATATAGGGTGTTTTGGTCGAGGTGGTGTGCAAAGTGAGAGGGTTAGGGAAAATGGTTTGGTGGGCAGAGAGGAGGTAGTGAAAGCTTTGCGGAAGATGAAAGCCGGCAAGGCAGCAGGTTTGGATGGTATTGCAGTGGAATTTATTAAAAAAGGGGGTGACTGTATTATTGACTGGTTGGTAAGGTTATTTAATGTATGTATGACTCATGGTGAGGTGGTAGAGGATGTGTGGATCAGGTGTTTGCTTTGAAGAATGTATGTGAGAAATACTTAGAAAAGCAAATGGATTTGTATGTAGCATTTATGGATCTGGAGAAGGCATATGATAGAGTTGATAGAGATGCTCTGTGGAAGGTATTAAGAATATATGGTGTGGGAGGCAAGTTGTTGGAAGCAGTGAAAAGTTTTTGTTGGGGATGTGGGGCATGTGTGCGAGTGGGAAGAGAGGAAAGTGATTGGTTCTGGGTGAGTGTGGGTTTGCGGCGGGGGTGTGTGATGTCTCCATGGTTGTTTGGTTTGTTTGTGGATGGGGTTGTTGGGGAGGTGAATGCGGGAGTTTTGGAGGGAGGGTCAAGTATGCAGTATGTTGTGGATGAGAGAGCTTGGGATGTGAGTCAGTTGTTCGCTGATGATGCAGCGCTTGGTGGCTGATTTTGGTGGGAAACTGCAGAAGCTGGGGTGAAAGTTCTGGGAGCGTTGAAAGGTGTGTGGAGGGTGAGAACATTGTCTCGGAAGGCAGAGGTGGGTGTGATTGAAGGAATGGTGGTTCCTACACTGTTTATGGTTGTGAGGCGTGGGCTATGGATTGAGTTGTGCGGGGGAGGGGGGATGTGTTGGCAATGTTGGAGGTGAGATGTTTGAGGACGATGTGTGCTGTGGGGTGGTTTGAGTAAGTAATGACAGGGTAAGAGAGATGTGTGGTAATGGGGAGAGTGTGGTTGAGAGAGCAGAGGATGGTGTTTTGAGGTGGTTTGGTCGCGTGGAGGGAGTGAGTGAGGAGAGATTGACAGGGAGGATGTGTGTGTCGGGGGTGGGGGGAATGAGGAGGGGTGGGGGGCCGGGTTGGGGGTGGAGAGGTGGAGTGAGGGAGATTGAGCAATTGCGGCCTGAACATGCAGGAGGGTGAGGGGCATGCGGGGAATGGAGTGAATTGGAATAGTGTGGTATGCCGGGGTCGTCGTGCTGTTAACGGATTGAACCGGGGCGTGTGGGGCGTCTGGGGTAAAGCATGGAAAGTTTTGTGGGGTCGGGATGTGGAAAGGGATCTGTGGTTTTCGTGCATTATACATGACAGCTGGAAAGCGAGTGTGAACGAATGTGGCCTTTGTTGTCTTTTCCTAGCGCTACCTCGCACGCATGCGGGGGGAGGGGCTCGTCATTTCAGGTGTGGCGGGGTGGCAGTGGGAATATATATATATATATATATGTATATGTATATATATATATATATATATATATATATATATATATATATATATTATATATATATATATGTATGTGTATATATATAGTATATATATGTATATATATATATATATATATCCCTGGGGATAGGGGAGAAAGAATACTTCCCACGTATTCCCTGCGTGTCTTAGAAGGCGACTAAAAGGGGAGGGAGCGGGGGGCTGGAAATCCTCCCCTCTCACTTTTTTTTTTTAATTTTCCAAAAGAGGGAACAGAGAAGGGGCCCAGGTGAGGATATTCCCTCAAGGGCCCAGTCCTCTGTTCTCAACGCTACCTCGCTAATGCGGGAAATGGCGAATAGTATGAAAGAAATATATATATATATATATATATATATATATATATATATATATATATATATATATATATATATATATATATATATATACTTGTTTACCTTCATCCATTCCGACGCCACTCTGCTCTACAGGAAACATCGCCAACCCCTGCGTCAGCGAGGTAGCGCCAAGAAACAGACAAAGAAATGCCATATCCATGCACGATCTGTCGTGTGTAATGCACCGAAACCACAGCTCCCTATTCACATCCAGGCCCCAGAGACCTTTCCATGGTTTACCCCAGACGTTTCACATGTTCAGTCCACTGACAGCACGTCGACCCCAGTGTACCACACCGTTCCAATTCACTCTATTGTATGCACGCCTTTCATCCTCCTGCATGTTCAGGCCCCGATCACTCAAAATATTTTTCTTTCCATCCTTCCACCTCCAATTTGGTCTTCTGGTTCTCCTTGTTCCCTCCTTCTGACACATATATCCTCTTTGTCAAGTTTTCTTCACTCTTTCCATACGTCCAAACCATTTCAACACACCCTCTTCTGCTCTCAATTATACTTTTTTATTACTACATATTTCTCTTACTCTTTCATTACTCATTCGCTCAAACCACATTACACGACATTGTCCTCAAACATTTCATTTCCAACACATCCATCCACCCTCCTCTGCACAACCCTATCCAAAGCCCATGCCTTCCAGCAATGATATTGCTGGAACTACCATTCCTTCAAACATACCCTTTTTTCATAGCTTCCAGAACCTTCGCCCCCTACCCCACCCTATGACACTTCCGCTTCCATGGTTCCATCGGCTGCCAAGTCCACTCCCAGATATCTAAAACACTTCACTTCTTCCAACTTTTTTTTTTCTTCATTCAAACTTGCATCCTAACTAACTTGTCCCTCAACCCTGCTGAACCTAATAACCTTTCATTTATTTACATTTACTCAATTTTCTCCTTTAACACACTCGGACAATGAAACATGGAGGAGCTTAATACAAAAAGCGAATGTAAAAACTGCATTCATTGAGCCAAGTTTTGATAATGTCACAAATGTCGAGAAAACTAAGGATAATATATGTAGTAGGAGGGTGTCAGTTTTTTTTATTATTATTATCTGGTGGTTACTATTATTATCTGGTTACGGCTTCAGCGACCCTGGCAACTAATAGACCTTCAAGCCAAATTAACAAACCAGTCTTGAGAAATCCCAAATGATTACAATTTGACCAAATCCACTTGCATACAACACATCTATCTGTACTAACGAATGACTTGGTGGGATGGTCATACAAGCTTCAAGCCAATCCAAGCATCAAGAACTTTAATAGACCCTCAACATCGTAATTGTAATCAATCAAAAATACTGCAGACCTCCACTACATGTATGACCCTCGGATTGGTTTTGTGTATGGTTTACATGGGCTCTTACGTATGTACGGTAAAGCTGGGGTTGTCTGTGAACATCTGTCGCAAACTGTTTAGTTATGTGATAATAATGTTTTCCTATCTACAAGTACAGTAAGACTCCATGTTAATATCTATGTCTATAGTCTTTTGACAAGTTTTGTAATATATACTACTATCATTTCCCCTTAACCTGCTAAAATATTGATCCAATTCTTCCACACTACTACTAGTCTCACAGGAAAGATTTATGCATTAAAGGCTTGTATTTTCTTTACTGAGAATCTCTTCAGTGCCATTGTACGAATTCAAGATTTTTGAAGCAATTTTCAGTATTTTAGCACGTGGGAACGAACTGACGAGGTCTAACGAAGCGGTTGGATGAAAAAGAAATGGTGTTCTTTGAACTTGAACACCATTTTGATTATTGATTAAATTTATGAATTGTTGGGTCCTAATGTGCACTATGATTATTAGTGGGATCAACTAATTTCCTCGGCTGTCTGATATTTACATAGACATGATAGGTTTATAACTGCACACCTATTGTAAGTCTTATTTCTCGACCAGGTTTGAGTTGTTGCATGCCCTTTTATTTTCTTTTTTGGTTTTGATGAGAGTTTAGCCAGAAATAACAAATGCAGAAGCAAGACGTAAGTTTGACATAAGTTTTCCAACCTTAATTCTTGAAGTAACCTTACATAATGACAAGTACCAACTACTTCGTTGTGTGAGCTTAGTAATGACAGATTTGAAAATGAATATTGCACCATTTCTGTAATACTCACTTGTATGTACAACACTGGATTCCTCACTGAACACTCATTACGAAAGTTGCCTTCTATGTACACATTCCACTGTGAACCAACAATATGGCGCCAGTCAAAAATCGCAGGCATGTCATTGTCTTAATTTCAAATATTAGGCGGGAAAATGCAAATCTTTTTGTCTCATTTCAAGGATGGTTCGAACATGTAATTAATTACCTAGCAACGTGAGTTTTTGAATATCATTTACATTTGTTAGCTATCCATGTCCCAAGTTCTGACTGTGTGGCTAAGCACTTTACTAGGATATTACGACATTTTAACCAAAAACTGATTATATGAATATATTGACATAGTTGTAAATGCTAAATAACATTCATTCAACACCGGCTTTCGCTTTTAATGAGAAAAAAATAAACGCTTACAAAGTATTCCCTGATCCAAATATTCCAAAAAATGCATTTTTTTTTTTTGTGTGTTAAATATGAGGGTCACTGTGAGACAAGTTTAATCAATTATGCACCGTGTCTTTGTCTATTTTGCAATGAACTGTGAGGTGTTTCAATATTCATGGCGATGCATGTGTTACCATGGGAACGTTTTTGTTTTAGTTAGGGAAATGTTCGCATCATCATGAACATTCATCTTCCCAGGGAAATGTTTGGATCATCAGGGAACGTTTGTATCATCAAGGGAACGTTTGCTTGTGTTCGTATTGCAGCTCCTTGACTGCAAGATGTCACTTGGATTCAAGAGGAAGTACTGACAATTTTGTAAAGCGGACTTTTAAGCATTTTGTGAAGTTATTCATTTGTGTATCACGTATGAAATCCTGTGTTGAAGGAATAGTAACTTTTTTTTTTACATTTTTGTTCTCAAAACTAGTTTCTATATAAACATAAATCAATATATCTTGATGCTCAAAATTATTTTCGTAATTGAGTTAACCACTTAGCTTACCACTTAGCTTGGTCACAATCACTAGATTAGGGAACAGATTTTGGAATCATCAAAGGTTGAAAGAACTTAGAAAGTAGTGCAAACACAGTGGATGTATGTACATTCATTACATACAAAGCTCATGATCATTTTTTATTCATGTTGGAGGCTCCTGTTACGGACAAAATTCCACATCAAGGCTGGCCATGATTGAAATATAGAGGGGAATACGAAAATGAAAAGAAAAGACAAGGGAAAGTATTTAAGAACTTTGGAGGAAGTGGAAAACCTGTCTTTTAAAATGTACCAGGCCATAGTTATTGGGAAAGACGTGGAAAGTTAGAGTTCCAAAGCTTCGAGGTGTGAGGAAAGAAACAGTTATCAAAACGGCCCACCCTTGAGTTGCCAACGGCCACAGTAATCATGTGACGCAGCAGCTTGCCGAATATTATGTGGTCTAGCCAGGGCCTCTGAGAATTTTATTGGGTTCCAAAGTTTCTTTCAGGTCCACTTCCCGTCTTTGTTAGTCATCCTGTTTTTATCCACTACAGTTTTATGCCATGAGCTGTACGGCCAAAAAGGGCATGGAAAATGAGAGAGGGTAAGAATGCTAGTCTTCAGTATATGCAAATATTTTCTTGTATCCAAGGAAATTCCTGGGCCCCCTTTTTGATCCCTGGGCCCAGGTATGATGTACCTTTTGCACCACCCTCTCATTGTGGGTCTAGCTAATGATGGGGGCACATGAGCAGTCAAGGAGTAAAGACCAAAGTAATACCCATAAAAGAGGTAAAGTGAACCAACATTGTGGTGGAGGGCAAGAATGTCAAGTTTGGACGTTGCCCTGGGACACTTTATAAGTTGGACCGCTGTCGACTCAACTCTGTCAAGTAAGGATGCAGAGCTAGAACCAACCTGGATGTAAGAGCAGTGCTTAGTTCTTTGTATATATTAGGGCAACCACTCAGAATATATGAAATTTCAACATCTAAACAGGACATCAAATTTCGTACAGCCAGACTTAGCTATTTCCATAATGAGGGATTTCTAAGAAAGAGTGGATGTTACAGTAATATCAGTTATGTTCAGTAAGTTAAGAGGAGGAAATACAGAACTGTCAAAAGAGATACGAGAGCTATGAGGGGTTTTCGATAGAGATAGATAGAAATGGGTCTTGGAGGCATTAAATCTAACTAGGTTTC
Organism: Panulirus ornatus; assembly: GCF_036320965.1. Classification (NCBI taxonomy): domain Eukaryota; kingdom Metazoa; phylum Arthropoda; class Malacostraca; order Decapoda; family Palinuridae; genus Panulirus; species Panulirus ornatus. Next base: position 18,724,835 of record NC_092228.1, read on the forward strand.
ATCTAACCCATTGAAATATCCCAACAAAGTCTAAGGTTATTAAGGAAGCTGTGTAAAGACAAGATGCAGGTCATAGAAGGCAACTAAAAGGGGGGGGGGGAGCAGGGGGCTGGAAGTGATCTCCTCCCATTCTTTTTTTTCCAGAAGTAGGAACGGAGAAGGGGGCCAAGTGAGATATTCCCTCCAAGGCTCAGTCCTATGTTTCTTGGCGCAACCTTGCTGATGTGGGAAATGGCGAATATGTATGAAAAAAATATACACATACATATACATACATACACATGCACATATTCATACTTGCTTGCCTTCATCCATTCCTGGTGCTATCCCGCCCCACAGGAAATAGCTTTGCCACCCCCTGCTTCAATAGGTAGCACCAGGAAAATAGACAAAAAAGGCCACATTCATTCCCACTCAAGTCTCTAAATGCTATGTGTAATGTACCAAAACCACCATTCCCTATCCACATCCAGGCCTCACAGACAATTCCATGGTTTACCCCTGACGTTTCATATGCCCTGGTTCAGTCCATTGACAGCACATTGACCCCGTTATACCACATCATTTTAATTCACTCTGTTCCTTGCACGCCTCACTCAAAAGTTCCTGGGTGACCACATTGAGTTCTATGAAATTTCACACTTGTGCATATCTTTGGAAATGATGGCTGGCTGCATATGGAATTTCATTGCCATATTCCAGTTAATTTTGAAGGTTTTATGGAGGTTAGGGAGCATAGCATAGGGCATCATAGGGTGGGGGGAGGGGGCGAAAATTCTGGGAGCCTTGAAGAATGTTTGGAAGTCGAGAACATTATCTCCGAAAGCAAAAATGATTATGTTTGAAGGAATGGTGGTTCCAACAATGTTGTATGGTTTGGGTTGCGAGGCGTGGGCTATGGATAGAGTTGTGCGCAGGAGGGTGGATGTGCTGGAAATGAGATGTTTGAGGACAATATGTGGTGTGAGGTGGTTTGATCGAGTAAGTAATAATAGGGTAAGAGAGATGTGTAGAAATAAAAAGAGTGTGGTTGAGAGAGCAGAAGAGGGTGTTTTGAAATGGTTTGGTCACATGGAGAGAATGAGTGAGGAAAGATTGACCAAGAGGATATATGTGTCAGAGGTGGAGGGAACGAAGAGAAGTAGAAGACCAAATTGGAGGTGGAAAGATGGAGTGAAAAAGATTTTGAGTGATCAGGGCCTGAACATGCAGGAGGGTGAAAGGCGTGCAAGGAATAGAGTGAATTGGAACGATGTGGTACCGGGGTCGACGTGCTGTCAATGGATTGAACCAGGGCATGTGAAGCGTGTGGGGTAAACCATGGAAAGTTCTGTGGGACCTGGATGTGGAAAGGGAGCTGTGGTTTCGGTGCATTATTACATGATAGCTAGAGACCGAGTGTGAATGGATGGGGCCTTTGTTGTTTTTTCCTAGCGCTACCTCGCACACATGAGGGGGAGGGGGTTGTTATTCCATGTGTGGTGAGGTGGCGATGGGAATAGATAAAGGCAGACAGTATGAATTATGTACAGGTGTATATATGTGTATGTCTGTGTGTGTATTTATATGTATACATTGAGATGTATAGGTATGTATATTTGCGTGTGTGGACGTGTATGTATATACATGTGTATGTGGGTGGGTTGGGCCATTCTTTCGTCTGTTTCCTTGCGCTACCTCGCTAATGCGGGAGACAGCGACAAAGCAAAATAAATAAGAAATATAGCACTTATTCACGCTGGCATGTCATTTCCTTTTTTATTTCAATAATTTTCTTTACTCTAAAGATATATACACAAAGAATCTGAATCTAAAATCAGTTTTGGCATATCTGAACTTTTCAGAGACATCTACTTGATAATTTATTATTGCTATCCAATTTGAATTATGTTCTTGTAAGTGCTTTTGCATAGGAAAGCTCATCTAAGTTAAATCCAACTTTCATGTGTGACTAGAGTCCAAATCAGAGTACAGAAAATGAAAAAACTGTGCCTCATACTAGGGGTAGTTTGGCCATGTGAACAAATATCAGGCTTGGAAAAACTCTCCTTCCTTTGACTTCCATTCAGCTTTTATCCCTGTCCATACTCATTGCAAGCATGTTATTCATCAGGCAAAGCATTCTTGTATTTAAAGGAAGTGCAATAATCTCTCATCATCCACTGATGGGTTTTTCTGGTCTTTAGCTAAAGGCATTTCCAACAACTTCTGTCACTCTACCTTTCTTTCACTTTTCCATTCTGTTGGTACCATAGTTGTCTCTCAAAAATGAATTCCACACAGCTGAAATACAGAGAGATAGGATACTAAGAAAGCAAACATTTACACAGTTCTGGAGTTACACACAAGAATAATAAAGCAATATCACCAAGGTGAAAACAAAACCAGCAGAGAGAAAGCAACGGTCAACAGGTTTGCACTGCAGAGACATAATTGAATCATGAGAGTTGCAGGCCTGAATGTGCCACTTCAGCACCATGCCAATGACATCATAGACCTGGGCATGTTGCTGTTCAGTTATTACATCTCTGTGGATAAGCATTTGCTGGCTTCACATCAACTTACAGCAAATGTTTATTTAAAGCTGGTGGTCGACAAGGGTGAAATCCTTGTAGAATTTTGGGGGGTACTGTAAAATGGCATCTTAATCTCCCTGTAAACATGAATCTGTACGAAAAAGAAAGTTTAGATCAGATCAGTGTTTCAACAGATAGCAGGTACAGTATTCTTTGTGATCAATGGCTTACTGTATATCCTTATGAGAATGAGACACAATTTCTTAGATAAATTTTCAAGGTACTGGATTTTTTGATGTCTTACTCATGGATAATCTAGCCTTCTTGAATGTTTACTGTAATCCATAATACATGGATACAGCTGCATCTTCATCACTGAAAATAATTCAGAAAAAAAATATTGATAGAGCCAAGGAATGAAACTAATCATGTTTCATATTTCAGAGGAAAAAAATTGTAAACAATTCTTCAGTAATGGCTTTCGGGCTCTACTGCTTGGTTTCAGCATAATCTACAAAATTAATTAATTCATTTCCATTAAGAAAACAGCTAACATCATCTCTCTCAGAATGACTAAAATAGCCTATGGTAATACATCTTTACAGGAGAAAAAAATCACGTAAGTATGGGATTAATATATTATCAAACCAGTGTACACACACAAAAAAATAAATGTGAACCTTAACTCAGAAATTTTTAATGTAGGATATTGGCAAAAAGCTTGACCACACCCACATACATAAGCCTATGTATCTAAAAACAAGACACATCAGAAGACAATGTGTACTTACATGCTCACCTAAGGGGGAAAAAACAATTCACAGGGAAGGTGAGCTGTGGCAAAACATAAGAGGGAGTTTTAGAAAAATATATGAATATTTGAATGATTGTCATGTTTCAAACAACAACCAAAGATTTTTTGCTGTATACTCTGCTAACCAAAGTTTCTCACCAAAGTACTTGATAAAGCCTGTGGCATATTATGAAAGTCATACATTTAACCCTTTCAGTGTGTAATGTTTTGGGGAGGTCAACCCACAGTGCAAAAAAATATTGCTTTTATTTTTCTGATTCATTAACCCTTCATCTGCTCACATTGTCATCTAATAATCCTTAAGGACCTACTCCCATTGTTACATGTCTATTAAACTTTTCCCACCTTGGCTTAAGTATCCAGCCAACTAATCATACCATCTGTAGCATGTCATCATGGGGTAACTGAAGACTCATAAGAGATGATAAGTGAACTAGAATATTTCTATGGAAAATAAAACCTCCAATATCCTCTCAATATATGCCAGATACACAATGTCCTTCTCATGCTTGTATGAGAGGTGTAATATTTCTAGATTTATTCATGCTATGTGCCACCAATGCTGTGCCTCTGTATGAAATGAGAATCTATTTATTCAAAACTATCTGAGGATGCCTTTCTGAAAGGTTCCTAGTCTTATTCCAGAGCCCTTCTTTCAAGGGCTTCTGCAGTTCCAAGCCAGAGATACACTCAGTAGCAGAGATATGATGGACATCTTTGAAGAGAAGTTCATTGAAAAGACTGCACATACTCTATTTGGTCGACTGATAATACAGCCTTGCCAAAGGTGACATTTCACATGATGTGTAACCCCAAACAAGCAGTTCTGTAACACCTGAAATATGAGTATGAATGAAATAAATGTGTAACAAGTGTTTAATATGAATAAACATCCTACATAATCATCCCTGCTCTTGCCGGCCAATTTCTCTCATAATGAATATCGGTGCAAAAAGTGTAATGTTTCTATATACATTGTTATTTATCAGTGTACATGTAAGAAACAAAGACCTGCAGTGGGAAAAAAATCAACAGAAATAAAGAAACATTATCTCTGTGTCTTCCTTTCTTATCAGGAAGTTGTTGAAGGAGTCATTCACATCCTTTCCAAAGCTCACTTTGTAACAGACTAGGCTAATACAAAAACTAATAATACCTTTGGTGTACTCTCTACTAATTTTGCATGTAAGTGAATTGTTTCATGAAAGAAATAATCCTTTTTTTACTTCTGTTTATTTTTGGCTCCAATAGCTATTATTTTTTTCCTGAAACAGCTCTAATCAAGGCCATCTCATTAACATTTACTTATTTATTTATTATACTTTGTCCCTGTCTCCTGCGTTAGCGAGGTAGCGCAAGGAAACAGACGAAAGAATGGCCCAACCCACCCACATACACATGTATATACATACACGTCCACACATGCACATATACATACCTATACATTTCAACATATACATATATATACATACACAGACATATACATATATACACATGTACATAATTCATACTTGCTGCCTTTATTCATTCCCATCGCCACCCTGCCACATATGAAATGACAACTCCCTCCCCCCACATGCATTGAGGTTGCGCTAGGAAATGACAACAAAGGCCACATTCGTTCACACTCAGTCTCTAGCTATCATGTATAATGCACTGAAACCAAATCTTCCTTTCCACATCCAGGCCCCACAAAACTTTCCATGGTTTACCCCACACGCTTCACATGCCCTGGTTCAATCCATTGACAACAAGTCAACCCCGGTATACCACATTGTTCCAATTCACTCTATTCCTTGCACGCCTTTCACCCTTCTGCATGTTCAGGCCCCGATCGCTCAAAATTTTTTCATTGCATCTTTCCACCTCCAATTTGGTCTCCCACTTCTCCTTGTTCCCTCCACCTCTGACACATATATCCTCTTTGTCAATCTTTCCTCACTCATTCTCTCCGTGTGACCATACCATTTCAATACATCCTCTTCTGCTCTCTCAACCACACATATTCACCATTTTCCACATTAGTGAGGTAGCATTAAGAACAGGTGACAGCCTTAGAGGAAAATCCTCACTTGGCCTCCTTCTCTGTTCCTCCTTTTGGAAAAGCCAGGTACCCATTTCTTCAATCAACCCCTAAAAATGGAAGAACAATTGAGTTGACTCTTGCATTTGCCTCCCTAAACACCCCATCCATAAACAAATCAAACAAACATGGGGACATCACACACCCCTACCACTGACTGACAATCACTGAGAACCAATCACTCTCCTCTCTTCCTACTCGTACACATGCATTACATCTTTGGTAAAAACTTTTCACTGCTTCTAGCAGCTTACCTCCCATACCATATACTCTTTAAGGCCTACCACAAAGCATCTCTATCAACCCTATAATAAGCCTTCTCCAGATCCATAAATGCTACATGCAAATCCGTATGTTTTTCTAAATATTTCTCACACACTTTCTTCAAAGCAAACATCTGATCCATACATCCTCTACCACTTCTGAAACCACACTGCCCTTCCCCAATCTGATGCTCTGTACATGCCTTCACCCTCCCAATCAATACCCTCCCATATAATTCCCCAGGAATACTCAACAAACTTATGCCTCTTATGCATTCTGCCAGTCCTCAGGCACTTCACCATGGTCCATACGTACAATGAATATCTTTGCCAACCAATCAACAACACAGTCACCCCCTTTTTTGATAAATTCCACTACAATACCATCCAAACCTGCTGCCTTGCTGAATTTCATCTTCCACAAAGCTTTCACTACCTCTTCCTTCTTAACCAAACCATTCTCCCAGACCCTCTCACTTCACACACCACTCTGACCAAAACACCCTATATCTGCCACTCTATTATCAAACACATTCAGCATACCTTCAAAATAATCACTCCAATTCATTTTCACCTCATCACTACCTGTTATTACTTTCCTGCTTGCCCCCTTCATCGATGTTCCCATTTGTTCTCTAGTCTTACACACGTTATTTACCTCCTTCCAAAACATATTTTCAGTCTCCCTAAAATTTAATGATACTCTCTCATCCCAACTCTCATTTGCCCTCTTTTTCAACCCTTGCATCTTCCTTTTGACCCCCTGGTGCTTTCTTTTATACATCTCCCAGTCATTTGCACTCCTTCCTTGCAAGTATTGTCCAAACGCCTCTCTTTTCTCTTTCACTAACAACTTTACTTCTTCATCTCACCACTCACTTTCTAATCTGCCCACCTCCCACCTCTCTCATGCCACATGCATCTTTTGCACACTGCTTCCCTAAATACATCCCATTCCTCACCCACTCCCCTCACATCATTTGCTCCTGCCTTTTGCTATTCTACACTCAATCTCTCCTGGGACTTCCTCACACAAGTCTCTTTCCAAACTCGCTCACTCTCACCACTCTCTTCTCCCCAGCGTTCTCTCTTCTTTTTTGAAAACCTCTACAAATATTTACCTTTGCCTTCAAAAGATAGTGATCAGATATCCCTCCAGCTGCCCCTCTCAGCACATTAATATCCAAAAGTCTCTTTTACATGCCTATCAGTTAAAACGTAATCCAATAATGCACTTTGACCATCTCTACTACTCACATACATATACTTATGTATATCTCTCTTCATAAACTAGGTATTCCCAATCACCAGTCTTTTTTCAGCACACAAATGGTTTGCACATATGGAGAGAATAATTGAAGAAAGATTGACAAAGAAGATATTTGTTTCAGAGGTGGAGGAAACAAGAAGTGGAAAACCAAACTGGAGGTGGAAGGATGGAGTGAAAAAGATTTTGAGAGACTGAGGCCTGAACATACAGGAGGGTGAAAGGCATGCAAGGAACAGAGTGAATTAGAACGATGTGGTATACAGGGGTCAACGTGCTATCAATGGACTGAACCAGGGCATGTGAAGAGTCTATGGTAAAGCATGGAAAGGTCTGTGGGGCCTGAATGTGGAAAGGGAGCTGTGGTTTCAGTGCATTACACATGACAGCTAGAGACTGTGAACAAATATGGCCTTTTTTTTCTTTCCCTGGTGCTACCTCGCATGTGTGCATGGGGGGAGGGTTTGCTATTTCATGTGTGTCAGGGTGGCGATGGGAATGGATGAAGGCAGCAAGTATGAATGTGTATATATGTATATGTCTGTGTATGTATATATATGTTGAACTGTATATATATGTGCGTGTGTGGGCGTTTATGTATATACATGTGTATGTGGGTGGGTTGGACCATTCCTTGTGTATTCTTGCACTACCTTGCTAATGCAGGAGATGGCGATTAAGTATAATAAAATAATCATTTTTATATATATATATATATATATATATATATACGTGTAGGAAGAGAGGAAAGTGATTGGTTCTCAGTGAATGTAGGTTTGCGGCAGGGGTGTGTGATGCCTCCATGGTTGTTTAATTTGTTTATGGATGGAGTTGTTAGGGAGATGAATGCAAGAGTTTTGGAAAGAGGGGCAAGTATGAAGTCTGTTGGGGATGAGAGAGCTTGGGAAGTGAGTCAGTTGTTGTTTGCTGCTGATACAGCGCTGGTGGCTGATTCATGTGAGAAACTGCAGAAGCTGGTGACTGAGTTTGGTAAAGTGTGTGAAAGAAGAAAGTTAAGAGTAAATGTGAATAAGAGCAAGGTTATTAGGTACAGTAGGGTTGAGGGTCAAGTCAATTGGGAGGTAAGTTTGAATGGAGAAAAACTGCAGGACGTAAAGTGTTTTAGATATCTGGGAGTGGATCTGGCAGCGGATGGAACCATGGAAGCGGAAGTGGATCATAGGGTGGGGGAGGGGGCGAAAATCCTGGGAGCCTTGATGAATGTGTGGAAGTCGAGAACATTATCTCGGAAAGCAAAAATGGGTATGTTTGAAGGAATAGTGGTTCCAACAATGTTGTATGGTTGCGAGGCGTGGGGTATGGATAGAGTTGTGCGCAGGAGGATGGATGTGCTGGAAATAAGATGTTTGAGGACAATGTGTGGTGTGAGGTGGTTTGATCGAGTAAGTAACGTAAGGGTAAGAGAGATGTGTGGAAATAAAAAGAGCGTGGTTGAGAGAGCAGAAGAGGGTGTTTTGAAATGGTTTGGGCACATGGAGAGAATGAGTGAGGAAAGATTGACCAAGAGGATATATGTGTCGGAGGTGGAGGGAACGAGGAGAAGTGGGAGACCAAATTGGAGGTGGAAAGATGGAGTGAAAAAGATTTTGTGTGATCGGGGCCTGAACATGCAGGAGGGTGAAAGGAGGGCAAGGAATAGAGTGAATTGGAGCGATGTGGTATACAGGGGTTGACGTGCTGTCAGTGGATTGAATCAAGGCATGGAAAGCTGTGTAGGTATGTATATTTGCGTGTGTGGACGTATGTATATACATGTGTATGGGGGGGGTTGGGCCATTTCTTTCGTCTGTTTCCTTGCGCTACCTCGCAAACGCGGGAGACAGCGACAAAGTATAAAAAAAAAAATATATATATATATATATATATATATATATATATATATATATATATATTATCCCTGGGGATAGGGGAGAAAGAATACTTCCCACGTATTCCCTGCGTGTCGTAGAAGGCGACTAAAAGGGGAGGGAGCGGGGGGCTGGAAATCCTCCCCTCTCGTTTTTTTTTTAATTTTCCAAAAGAAGGAACAGAGAATTGGGCCAGGTGAGGGTATTCCCTCAAGGCCCAGTCCTCTGTTCTTAACGCTACCTCGCTAATGCGGGAAATGGCGAATAGTTTGAAAGAAAAGAAAAAATATATATATATATATATATTTTTTTTTTTTTTTATACTTTGTAGCTGTCTCCCGCGTTTGCGAGGTAGCGCAAGGAAACAGACGAAAGAAATGGCCCAACCCCCCCCATACACATGTACATACACACGTCCACACACGCAAATATACATACCTACACAGCTTTCCATGGTTTACCCCAGACGCTTCACATGCCTTGATTCAATCCACTGACAGCACGTCAACCCCTGTATACCACATCGCTCCAATTCACTCTATTCCTTGCCCTCCTTTCACCCTCCTGCATGTTCAGGCCCCGATCACACAAAATCTTTTTCACTCCATCTTTCCACCTCCAATTTAGTCTCCCTCTTCTCCTCGTTCCCTCCACCTCCGACACATATATCCTCTTGGTCAATCTTTCCTCACTCGTTCTCTCCATGTGCCCAAACCATTTCAAAACACCCTCTTCTGCTCTCTCAACCACGCTCTTTTTATTTCCACACATCTCTCTTACCCTTACATTACTTACTCGATCAAACCACCTCACACCACACATTTTCCTCAAACATCTCATTTCCAGCACGTCCATCCTCCTGCGCACAACTCTATCCATAGCCCACGCCTCGCAACCATACAACATTGTTGGAACCACTATTCCTTCAAACATACCCATTTTTGCTTTCCGAGATAATGTTCTCGACTTCCACACATTTTTCAAGGCTCCCAAAATTTTCGCCCCCTCCCCCACCCTATGATCCACTTCCGCTTCCATGGTTCCATCCGCTGACAGATCCACTCCCAGATATCTAAAACACTTCACTTCCTCCAGTTTTTCTCCATTCAAACTCACCTCCCAATTGACTTGACCCTCAACCCTACTGTACCTAATAACCTTGCTCTTATTCACATTTACTCTTAACTTTCTTCTTCCACACACTTTACCAAACTCAGTCACCAGCTTCTGCAGTTTCTCACATGAATCAGCCACCAGCGCTGTATCATCAGCGAACAACAACTGACTCACTTCCCAAGCTCTCTCATCCCCAACAGACTTCATACTTGCCCCTCTTTCCAGGACTCTTGCATTTACCTCCCTAACAACCCCATCCATAAACAAATTAAACAACCATGGAGACATCACACACCCCTGCCGCAAACCTACATTCACTGAGAACCAATCACTTTCCTCTCTTCCTACACGTACACATGCCTTACATCCTCGATAAAAACTTTTCACTGCTTCTAACAACTTGCCTCCCACACCATATATTCTTAATACCTTCCACACAGCATCTCTATCAACTCTATCATATGCCTTCTCCAGATCCATAAATGCTACATACAAATCCATTTGCTTTTCTAAGTATTTCTCACATACATTCTTCAAAGCAAACACCTGATCCACACATCCTCTACCACTTCTGAAACCGCACTGCTCTTCCCCAATCTGATGCTCTGTACATGCCTTCACCCTCTCAATCAATACCCTCCCATATAATTTACCAGGAATACTCAACAAACTTATACCTCTGTAATTTGAGCACTCACTCTTATCCCCTTTGCCTTTGTACAATGGCACTATGCACGCATTCCGCCAATCCTCAGGCACCTCACCATGAGTCATACATACATTAAATAACCTTACCAACCAGTCAACAATACAGTCACCCCCTTTTTTCATAAATTCCACTGCAATACCATCTAAACCTGCTGCCTTGCCGGCTTTCATCTTCCGCAAAGCTTTTACTACCTCTTCTCTGTTTACCAAATCATTTTCCCTAACCCTCTCACTTTGCACACCACCTCGACCAAAACACCCTATATCTGCCACTCTGTCATCAGACACATTCAACAAACCTTCAAAATACTCATTCCATCTCCTTCTCACATCACCACTACTTGTTATCACCTCCCCATTTACGCCCTTCACTGAAGTTCCCATTTGCTCCCTTGTCTTACGCACCCTATTTACCTCCTTCCAGAACATCTTTTTATTCTCCCTAAAATTTACTGATAGTTTCTCACCCCAACTCTCATTTGCCCTTTTTTTCACCTCTTGCACCTTTCTCTTGACCTCCTGTCCCTTTCTTTTATACTTCTCCCACTCAATTGCATTTTTTCCCTGCAAAAATCGTCTAAATGCCTCTCTCTTCTCTTTCACTAATACTCTTACTTCTTCATCCCACCACTCACTACCCTTTCTAAACAGCCCACCTCCCACTCTTCTCATGCCACAAGCATCTTTTGCGCAATCCATCACTGATTCCCTAAATACATCCCATTCCTCCCCCACTCCCCTTACTTCCATTGTTCTCACCTTTTTCCATTCTGTACACAGTCTCTCCTGGTACTTCCCCACACAGGTCTCCTTCCCAAGCTCACTTACTCTCACCACCTTCACCCCAACATTCACTCCTCTTTTCTGAAAACCCATACTAATCTTCACCTTAGCCTCCACAAGATAATGATCAGACATCCCTCCAGTTGCACCTCTCAGCACATTAACATCCAAAAGTCTCTCTTTCGCATGCCTGTCAATTAACACGTAATCCAATAACGCTCTCTGGCCATCTCTCCTACTTACATAAGTATACTTATGTATATCTCGCTTTTTAAACCAGGTATTCCCAATCATCAGTCCTTTTTCAGCACATAAATCTACAAGCTCTTCACCATTTCCATTTACAACACTGAACACCCCATGCATACCAATTATTCCCTCAACTGCCACATTACTCACCTTTGCATTCAAATCACCCATCACTATAACCCGGTCTCGTGCATCAAAATCGCTAACACACTCATTCAGCTGCTCCCAAAACACTTGCCTCTCATGATCTTTCTTCTCATGCCCAGGTGCATATGCACCAATAATCACCCACCTCTCTCCATCAACTTTCAATTTTACCCATATTAATCGAGAATTTACTTTCTTACATATATATATATATATATATATATATATATATATATTATCCCTGGGGATAGGGGTTTAAGAATACTTCCCACGTATTCCCTGCGTGTCGTAGAAGGTGACTAAAAGGGGAGGGAGCGGGGGGCTGGAATTCCTCCCCTCTCGTTTTTTTTTTAAATTTTCCAAAAGAAGGAACAGAGGGGGGCCAGGTGAGGATATTCCAAAAAAGGCCCAGTCCTCTGTTCTTAATGCTACCTCGCTAACGTGGGAAATGGCAAATAGTTTAAAAGAAAGAAGAAAATATATATATATATATATATATATATATATATATATATATATATATATATATATATATATATATATATATATATTTTTTTTTTTTTTCATACTATTTGCCATTTCCCACGTTAGCGAGGTAGCGTTAAGAACAGAGAACTGGGCCTTAGAGGGAATATCCTCACCTGACCCCCTTCTCTGTTCCTTCTTTTGGAAAATTAAAAAAAAACAAGAAAGGGGAGGATTTCCAGCCACCCGCTCCCTCCCCTTTTAGTCGCCTTCTACGACACGCAGGGAATACGTGGGAAGTATTCTTTCTCCCCTATCCCCAGGGATAATATATATATTTTTTTTTTTTTTTCATACTATTCGCTATTTCCCGCGATAGCGAGGTAGCGTTAAGAACAGAGGACTGGGCCTTTGAGGGAATATCCTCACCTGGCCCTCTTCTCTGTTCCTTCTTTTGGAAAAAAAAACGAGATAATATATATATATATATATATATATATATATATATATATATATATATATATATATGACATGGCAATAGCTTAACATAGAATCACAGACAAAGATATTTAAATACTTTTCTATGTGTCAGTCAAAACAGAAAGATAATGCTTTAGTTAAGACCATCTAAAAATAAATGATCAGTACAGTGCTTGTTATCTTCTTTAAAGCGATGTTAGTTTAATTCTTGATTTTTCTACATTCTTTGTATAAGCATCAAGCTGTAACACATACACTGTATAGCAAAACAGTACATTTCAAAATGAATTCAACAGAAATCTAAGGAAATTTTTTCTTCCTAATGCATGATTTCACTGCCCCATAAATACCTTAACTATTGCAGTGCCATCTAATCCTTCAAAATCCATCAGTTTTCTGACAAAATTTTTGACTGCTTTAATGGTACATAAATAAATCATAATATCTAAAAGATAAATTGAAAATTTCTTTCTACCTACCAGCTCCATCTTACTCTAGTCCCAAAACTTATCAATATAGTAAAATCCCCTTCAAATGGACTAATTGAGGGAAAGGGTGGTCCATTAGAAGCCATGTTTCATTCCATCCCAAATTTTCTTAGGAACATTAAAAAATCAAATATTAACGAGTGTACGAGAACCTTACGTTTTTCCTATGAAGATTAAATAGGTCTTGTAGGGATAACCTATGCCTCCTAAAGCTGGAGGTGTTCAGGGAATGTTAGAGAGTACTCTGAATCAAATGAAAATAGCTTCTGGCATCACCTGGTCATAAATGGGGCATTCATGAGGTGCAAGCTTTCCTTACAGTCATGATACTTCATTACTTTCAGGTTTTCAGCAACGCTCTGTTTCGTGGACCACTCAACACATGCAATACTGATAGTGCTCTTATTTACATATTTGAGTGGACAGGAATTGGCAAGAGTACTTATGTGAAAAAGATATAATAATAAGCAATGTTTGAGTAGGGTGTATGGTGCTTATAAAAAGATGGTAGAACTAGTCTGGTAGTCCCATCTTGATGAGACAGAAAGTAAAACCAGCAATCCTGACATGGAGAGTGTAAGATGGTTCTAGGTACCACTTTAATGCTTCTCAGTCAGGATGGTAGTATCACCGTGGGTGGCTGTTGTCAACAACCTAATACAAAAGACAGGCCTTCGTACCACAAAAACACTGCAACCGTGTGAGAAAATAGCTTATTCATGTGCTTACTAAGCATGCACTTACTTTAGACTGTTATGTCTTAAAAATTCTACTTAAATTATCTTTGCAGTGGTAAAGATACAAAAAACAGTGCTGTATCATTACAACTATTGTAAATAAGTTTAAAACGAAATGTACATAAGCAGACAGAGAGCACATTGTCTGTTATAGAAATGACAAAGTGCATCAGGGTGATGCACAAATGACTGTCATATGTTTTTTCTGATGCCCAGCATCTTGGACCATGGTTGGAAGCTAATATACTATTCTGTTACATCCCAAGCTTTGCTGTATCATTACAACTATTGTAAATAAGTTTAAAATGAAATATACATAAGCAGAAAGAGAGCACATTGTCTGTTATAGAAATGACAAAGTGCATCAGGGTGACGTACAAATGACTGTCATATGTTTTTTCTGATGCCCAGCATCTTGGACCATGGTTGGAAGCTAATATACTATTCTGTTACATCCCAAGCTTTGCCCAATGGGTACTTACATTACGGGACTAAATTTCTGAAGCAACAAGCTTTCATAGAAACTTCTGTTAAATCCCAAAATTTGTTCAATGGGTTCTAGACACTCTGTTAGAAGCTAAGTTCTGATGCAATGAAGTTCATTAGAATAGGGATTTACTGTACTGCACAATACGATTATTCATAATGCATTTATAACTTAAAAATAAAACAGCCATCAAAGAAGTCTTTCTCAAAACTGGAATGAAATCTAATGGTCCCCCTAAATACCTTTTCTAAATAATAAATATAAACATATACATTATACTGAAAATGCTACCGTTTGATATCTGTCCAAAACTAAAAAAAACTCCCAAAAAAATCAATTCGAAATTAATTTATGCTTTATGTATTTGAAACCCATGTGTTCATCAACAACAGACATTGTTTTATCACATTCTCCACAGTTCAGCATATGATAATTTTCAGTTAAATGAGGTATAAAAATTTTAAAGCATTTATTATAACAACTATTTTTCACAAGATAGTCTGCAGTTTTGTTAAAGAAATGAACTTCATTTATTTCACTAACTCATAATCATATATATATATATATGTTAGGTACTACAAGCCACAATGCCATATCAGAAAATTAATTTTTAAATGTTCTTTGTTTTCTAAACTCTGATTTAGTACATATCAACATGTCTTTTCCTGCATCCATAGCAAGGTGGTGCAGGAACATTTTCTAACAATCTAATCATGAGGAAAAGCAAATGCTTTAAAGTACTTCTTTTCTTCATAAGGGAAGCTGTTCCACAGATTCTTCAACATCCTTTATAGAATAACTTTTGAATACTAATGCATCCTAATGAGTATCATTATGCAGTACATCAAGATTAGTTGCAATCATAGGTTCAATCATTTTGTATGTATTGCAAAAATGTTTTAAATTGATTAATTCTATTCCTGTTTTCTATGAACAAAATTACATAATTCCAACTCTAAGAAACAAGACTGTAGAATAGAAGAATTCAGTAATTCATACATGTACCACTGGAAGTGTGTACCACTTCTGCCCTGCTGCCGTTAATGGTTCCTTAGCCACATCTATAGTGCACCACTATTAATAGACAGTGACTGCTTCTGCAGTACCGCTGACTGTCTATCACATATATCTAAACTTTCTCCTATCCTGCACAGATTATAATTCCTCAGTACCTATAACTGTTTCCCTTTAGCTCTACCAATCATTGTTTGTGCCAACCTGTAATGATTGAGGGACAAAGTGTAATCAATATGAGGAAGAAAAGAATTTTGGTTGGATCAACCATCATTCTTTATAAACTATGCATTCACACCCAGCACATTGTATGGGATAACCTTTTATAGTGACTATGGTCATGTTTTGAGCACTGATAAATAATTTTTGAGAAAAATTCTTGAACTATGATACCTGGGCATATGCTACAACAAACCTGGCAAGCAAAATATGAACATACACAATGACACAAAAAATAATTCATTTTTCTGAAGGATAACATTTTTGGTCTGATGCAAGAATAGTGTTAGAGTAAACAGAAAAAGGTAAGTAACCACAGCAATCTAAACCAAAACATAAATCACACTTCATAACACTGAATCTATCCACACACAACAGAATTCATTTAAAAGGTAACAAAATGACTAGTAGCACAAGATTCACAAGCAGTCATCAGCATGAGAAATTAGCTTTGCAATAAAAACTATGTATCATTAGAGGAAACTGCACCCTGGTTAACATGCTAAGCTATACTGGGGAGGATTTGTTTGCTTGCTAGCTGACAATAATGAGCAGGTAATACATCAAAAAAATTCTTTAAGAATCATAAGATGGTTAAGTGAACACTTTAGAAAAAAGCAAAGCTTGACTCTCATCCTTTAGGACTGCTTAGTAACCATTTTTGCTAAGCCATTTGCACGCACTACTTGAGAGAGATAAGTGACCAATGACATACACATGATGGCACTCAACTTTTACTTGGAACAAGGGATCATGTGAGGAATATAGATAGCATTCTGGCACTTTGCTCACTTAAAATCACAAGAAAGTTTTGTACTTTTCTTGGAACCTCTCTATCAACCAAATGAGTCACAAAACTACTGGTTGTGGAATTCTATTAGTATTCAATGATTCAAGAAACTTAATCATACCGCTTTATGAAAAAAATCAGGTTTTGAAAAAATCTGGTTTTCCCCTGTTGGATATCTGGGAACTCAAATATCAGCATATGAGTTTTGAACCACATTAAGGAATACAGACATTTCACACTTCTCAAATTCTCAGACAAGACCCTGACATAAAAAAATATCAATCATTTACTGCATGGGTGTAGCACAACTAAAATTGATACTGAAAAAAAATGTCTGGATTTATCATATAGAGAATAAACTATCCCACCAGCAATGATCAATTGTAAGTGTATTACACTGTTAAGCTAGGTTATACTAGTTTGGGTTTCCTGGGGTGGTATTCTATTTTTAATTGAAACAGAACACCAATCAAAATAAACTACGCCTAAGATAGCATAATATAACCTAGAATTCTTTGGAATGACTGTGACTGGTGAAATAAGAGTTCCACTAACAGCAATGAATCTGGTGAAGTGATTTTCACCAATAATGATATGTTTTCTCTGCATCCTCAAAGTATACAAATATCAGTGTCTCTGAACATAACTACTGCAATCAAACACCTGCAGGCTCTATGGTGCAATCTGAGAATATTTTAAAGCCTAACTGACAGCTTACATAAAGGGTCATGGAAACTTAAAAAAAGGACAAAACTTCATAATGTGGCCATAAATTCAAAATAAATCAGTTACATTACATGGTCATGTTTGCCACATATGAATTACAAAAATGATGAACATCACCGAGAAAAGATACTAAGGTCCCATTACTAAGGGGCACTTGGATGTCGTCGTTCATTCATGTGCCAATAGCAATGGTTTACACTTCCTCCAAGCTTTCATACTCTCTTCTTTATTTGAAATGTAACATCCACTGAAAAAAGAAGAAAAAAAACAACCCAGCAGATTTCTGCAAACCTTCAGAAAAAGCTTTAGTCTGCTCACTCTAATGGTCTCGAATACAAGGAACTACATTTACTCCTTGTTATTCATGGTTTAATATTTGCTCTTCTGGTAATTTGCTAAAACTTTTCTGTATGCATATCTACTTCCAATGCCATATTTTTAACTATTCATGGATCCATGGTCAGATTTTCACTTCACCCTACCAGTCTGCTTCAGTTTGCATATGGGTAATGTACTTATGAGCCTACCAGTGTTTTACTTGGGTTCTTAGTTGTTGTTCTTTGCTTATTCACAACTTCTAAGAAAAAAGTGTGTAGTGCATCTAATCACACAAAAAGTGTTATATGCAAACGTAATATATGTATACAGTAGTATGAAAATATAACAAATGCTGACCAAAAAAGCATTCACCAGTGGAAGCAGATATGCAGGCACAGGTGGACATGGTGAAACATTAGTAATGAGTGTAAAGGTGGTAATCAAGTATGTACTATGGTCCACAAAATTACTTGAAATCTAAAAAAATTTTGTGGGTATCATTCAATTTGCTAGACTTGATGAAGTTTCTGTTAATTTGATTACAGTAAGTCAAGTGTGAGTGTTGCTGATTTTCCCTCAGTAATATTTCATTTCAATACAAACACACCACAATAGAAATAAGATAGTCAAACCGTTTGTCCTCGATGCATATCTCTATTGCATCACTTACACATACCTATATAACATCATGCTCTCACTAATACTATATCAATTTTACATTTAATTTGTTGATGTATATTGATATATTACATAATATATCAATTGAGTGCAAATACATCAGAGAAGAAAGAGGATATTTGAAAAAGATTTCTGGAAATATTTCTATTGGAATCCACCAGATTTCTTGGCATCAAAAATAAAAATCTGTTGCACAAGAAATAAAATGTCAATCGCATAAGTTAAGTTGGAGACCGTAGTGGCATAGTATAATACAATGGGGAGCTGGGTGATGAGGGAGTAACCATCATTGCTCATCCTTCTCTCTCCCCCTTCTGCTTGCTCACCCTCACAGTCGGCTTATTGGCTTATTCAATTGGTTGTTATAGTGTAAATTTATTCCCTCCTTACATTTTATGCTCAGTATTTGCAAATCATATCCTATACTATCACAGTTCACCACAAACATGACAGAATCAGTTAGTAAGCTAATATCAATTCTGTCATTTGTGTGGACAACACATACAAAATGGACTGGGAATATAAAGAATGCAAAACTAAAGGATGAAAGAAATTTACATAACACCTAATCAAAGTAGCCAGTTATGAGGGCACATGGAGTGACCAAGCAGTAAGGAGAAAGGGAGAGTCAAGCAGCAATGGTCACAACATCATCACCCAACCGTCCATATCATACTCTGCCACCATCTTTCTAACATCACTCATGAGATAGACTGTTGACTTTTTTTGTGCAACATATTCTTATTTTTTCTACAACAAATGTGGTGGCTTTTGCCCTGGTGAAAAAGCATAACCATATTAGTTCATTCATTATACAACAGAGATACTTCCCAAATATTTTTCTAAAAAGCATATTTCTTTTCTGATGTATTTTTGTAGTGAAAAACAAAAATCTGCGCAATAAAGTACTATACATGGCTAAAAATGTTGTAGAATTGATACAGCTTCAATAAGAAATGATGATGTTTCATAAGTGTGGAAATGACAAGAGGGATGTGTATCCAGGAGATACTGCTCAAATGTCTTATTTCACTTTTGGTGCCTTTGTAATCACAAATGAATCTGTACAATGTCATCACACTGACTACTGATGTGTCATACATGGCATGGCATGGAAAAACTCTGGTAGCTGACTACAGGTGTGTCTCAAGCAGTTTGGGGCATCCCAAAATTCTGGGTTTGGTTAACAGAGGAGTAGTTATACATGGAGCAACTGATGGCTCAGAACATTTTTCCACACCTTCATCCATATTTTTCAACTGAGCAGGTCAGTAACAACCAAAATGGTTTGGTCACATGGAGAGAATTAGTGAGGAAAGACTGACAAAGAGGATATATGTGTCAGAGGTAGAGGGAATGACGAGAAGTGGGAGACCAAACTGGAGGTGAAAGGATGGACTGAAAAAGATTTTGAGCGATCGGGGCCTATGCATACAGGAGGATGAAAGGCGTGCAAGGAATAGAGTAAATTGGAACGATATGGTGTCAATGGATTGAACAAGGGCATGTGAAGTGTCTGGGGTAAACCATGGAAAGTTTTGTGGGGCCTGGATTTGGAAAGGGAGCTGTGGTTTCGGTGCATCACAAATGACAGCTAGAGACTGAGTGTGAACGAATGTGGCCTTTGTTGTCTTTTCCTAGCGCTACCTCGCGTGCGTGCACAGGGAGGAAGGTGCCATTTCATGTGTGGTGGGGTGGCGACGGGAAGGGATGAAAGCAGCAAGTATAATATGTACATGTGTATGTATGTATATGTCTGTGTATGTATATGTATGTATACATTGAAATGTATAGGTATGTATATGTGCGTGTGTGGGCGTGTATGTATATACATGCGTATGTGGGTGGGTTGGGCCATTCTTTCGTCTGTTTCCTTGCGCTACCTTGCAACTGTTTGCATGTACAACATTTTCAAATTGGAAGAATCAGGATGAAGTGCTGTGATTTTGGTACCTGGAAAAGGATTTGGAAGTGGGTGTAACCATGAGGGTTGAAGTGAGTCATAAAGTTGAAGAGGAGCATCAATGAGCATGAGGAAGGATAGATGATTGTCCATAAGGCCTAAGATGTATATGTCTTAAGGTACAATAGTTCCAATAGTAATGAATGGGTAAGAATACTGGGTCTTGAGTTATAAGAGGACGAGAGTGTATTGATGGAAATGAAATGTCTTAAGGTGATATGTTGCATGAAGTGGGCTGCCTGTGTGAGGAATGAATAACATCAAAGAGAAGTGCAATATAAGCACAGTCTGATTTAAGATGGGCGACCAAGGGGTGCTGAAATGCATCAGGCATATGAAGAAGATGGGGAAAGAAACTGTGATGGTCTCTGTGTTAAAGGTGGGGATTGAAAATATGAAAGAAAGACCGAGAAGGAGATGGACGGATGGGATGAAGAAGGATTTGAGGTTTCTAAGTCTGAATATTCAGGATGGCACAAGTTACATTGTGTCATTGTGGCATGTGGGGTTGAAGCACTGTCAGTGGGCTTAACCAGAGAATATGAAGCAATACGGTATATGATGAAATAGTCTATGAGGCCTGGCTTTGGATGGCATACTTTGCTTTCATATATCATAAGAAACAGTTAGAGATTGAACATATACAAATGAGGCCATATTCTGTTTGCTCCTGATGCTAAAATGGTGAGAACTATCAGGAGAAATAAATCAGTATATGCCATTAATGAATAACCTCCACATCATATTGAAGTTCTTCACATCTATATGCTAGTGTTATCAAAAATTATAAATATGCATACTTTATTCATGAGTGCATAATAAAATAACTGCTAGAGTTGCCCTCTGCCAGTGGCCTGGTAAGGGTGAGACATTAAGTGGCACTGGAGTTCACCAATTACAGAGACTTTTCCCATGGCCACCCCTGTGAAGGAGTTCCCAAAGAGAATGGGCATCACAGATAGATAAAAAAAGACAGGAATGAAACATAATGTATCATTTTATATATGGACACAAGTACTGATGGTGCTTTACTCAAAGAACCACAATTCAATTTCCTGTGTCTGCAACTAAGTGAAAGCTACTATAATGACTGAGAAGTAGTGCTGAAGGCTTCATATCACTTGCATTTTCATGCTGATCAATATACTTTATACAACCAACATTGCATCTAACCCTACTTTAAGGCACTAAGGCAGGTATTCTTGAAGTTTAAGAATTACATATAAAGCAAAAAAATTTAAAGAAACCCATAAATCAGTATTCCTTATCTGCACAGGTATCTATAATTGGAAAAACTTCATACTTTTCAATGAAATAAGGTTTGATCAATGTGGCACATCTACTCTGAGCAAAACTAACAAAAAGAGAGATGAAAAATAACATTCCCAGACCCTTCTTTTCTGGCTGGCTTTACAACAGGGGTCTATCTACTTGTGCTCACCCCAAATATTCATTAAGAATTTTTCCCATTTAGAGACAATATAAAAAATCTATCAAAAATTATCCAGATAGTATCAGATCATTTCTGATGAGTTAAATATTCTAAGAGTACATAACAAAAACACAGTTCATATTACAAATATAGATGGTGAATTATAAACACTATCCAGTCTTCATAGTGGATGTAAAAAATTATCAATCAAAACCATTAAGTATAATACTTCCATGCGGCAAAGTAAATATTATCCTTCTCGATTTTATCTAGAACCCACAGTAACTGCAGATGAATGTCTTGTTATGATTGTATCTCAAAGACATCATATACTACAGTCAAAAGATATTTACAAAATATATTCATATGTAATCTCTTGATTATGGGTCTTATCTAAGTAATCTTCTATGGACTGAGAAGTGATGTGTCACGGTCGGTGTCCTGAAGGTCTTGGGCTAAACGCTCATCAATGGGAGAATAGCCACCATAACTGCTGGTAGCACTTCCCCCTCCACAATAACGATCACAACGAAACACAGCACCACATCCATCCTGAAAATAAATCAAATGGTTCCCCCACTTTAAATATGTGAAACTGTCTTAGATTTTTTTACAAGTAAAGCCTACCACAAAGCAATCTGTATGCATTATGAAAATTACTTGAGAAACACAAGAGTTATGAGTAAACAAAGTTTTGAAAACATGAGGAATATATGTGTATGAAAGTGATTCTATCTTAAATGAGGTAATGAAGTCCATTCAACAAGAAAAAGGGAAAGCTAGTAACTGGCAGTAATGAAACACAAACATATATTTAAAGAAGCACCTTGTGTTCATGGGAGGTGTAAATGGTGACTGTGGTCTAACTTGATGAAACAGCACACATTAAGAGCTTACATTACTGTGAAAGTTCATGTTTCACTTTAACACACTGGAAATGAATTAAGGATGTGTGAGTGAAATGAAACTATAAGCACCTGATCCATACCACACATCAAGGAGTAGGGATAATGATAATAAGGAGACAGTCTAACAATAGAAGAAAATGCCCCATTCACTCACACCTTTTCATTTGCTGTCATTTGAAATGTACTAAAACCACAGCCCCTTACCCATAAATGCCCCACAGACCTTTCCATGGTATTCCCCCTGTTGCTTCATAAGCCTTAGTTCATTCCACTAACAGCATATCATCCCCTGTATACCAAATTGCTCCAATTCACTCCATCCTGTGCATGCCTCTCCCCCTCCTACATGTTCAGCCCTGGAGCACTCATTATCTTTTTCACTCCATTCTTCCAAGTCCAGTTTGGGCTCTCCTTCTTCTTTTCCCCTCCGATCTGACACACATATCCTCTCTCTCAGTCTCTCCCAAGATCCAAACTGTTTCAGCACACCCTCTTCAGCATTCTCAATCACATCCTTCTTATTACCACAACTCTCTCTTATCCTTTTATCATTTACTCACTCAAACCACCTCACACCATATATTATCCTCAAACATTTCATTTGCAACAAATCCACCCTTCTTCAAACATTCTCGTCAACAGACTAGACAAAAAAGTTTAATATACCTTTAAACAATCCTGTTTTCATCCTCCACACGTTCCAAGATGCTCCCAGAACCTTCATCCCTCACCCACACTATGACTCATTTACGTTTCCATGGTTCCATTCGCTGCCATGTCTACTACTAGGCATATCAAACATTTCACTTACTCCAAATTTTCTCCATTCAAACTCACCCCAACTAACCTATTCCTCTGCATTGCCAAACCTAATTACCTTGCTCTTGTTAACATTCACCCTCAATTTCTTACTTTTGCACAATCTCCTACACTCAAACACCATCGTCTACAGTTTTCCACTCCAATCTCCCACCAGTGCTGTGAAAAAAGAAAGAAAGAAAAAAAAAGAATCACTTCCCAAGACCCGCACCTCCCATTAACCATATACAGGTGCTCCCCAACTTAAGATTTTTCAACATCACAATGGTGCGATATTCAACACTTTATTATAAAATAGGCTTTGTGTTAGATGACTCTGTCCAACTGTAGGCTAATGTAAGTGTTCTGAGAATGTTTAAGGTAGGCTAGGCTAAGCTATGATGTTCAGTAGGTTAGATGTACAGTATTAAATGTACAGATTAAATGTATTTTCAACATGATATTCAATTTATGATGGGTTCATCATAACATAATGCTATTGCAAGTTGAGGAACATCTGTACTCACCCCCTCTCTCCATGACCTTTGCAATTACCTTCTTCACCAACCAATCCATTACAAAATCAAACAGCCATGGTGACATCAAAAAACCATGCTGCAGACCCACCTTCCCCTGGAACCAGAGACCCTCTTCTCTACCTACTCACAGATACTTGATAAAAACACATTCTTTCATCTGTGATAAAAACATCTCTGCTTCTAGTTGCTTTTTCCCACACCATACATTCTTAAGACCTTCCACAAGGCATTTCTATCAACCCTATCAAGTGCTTTCTCCAGATCCATAAGCGCCACATACAAATTCTTTTTGTTTCTCTAAGCATTTCTCACACAGCACTCTAAAATCAATCACCTGATCCACACACCCTCTATCACTCCTGGAACCACATTTTACCTCCCAACTTTGATGCCCTGTATATGCCTTTACCCTCTAAATCACCACTCTCCCACATGATGTATCAGGTATATTAAACAAACTTACACCTCTCCATTTTGAACACTCACAATTGTTCCCCTTGCCTTTATGCAATGTCACTATACATGTATTCTATCAATCCTAAGGCACCTCACCATGATCCATGCATACACTGGAAATACAAACTGACCAACTAACAATACAGCCATCATCTTTCTCATGAAATTCAACTGCAATATCATCTACTCCAGCTGCCTTGCCACATTTCATCTTACATATGGCCAACATTTCCCCCTCTTCTCCCTACACCAAACCACTTTGCTTCCTCCTAAACCCAGGTACCCTACTTCTTCTATCCTATCATCAAAAACAACAAAAAAATCCTTAAAAATACTATCCAAATCTCCTCCTCACCTCATCAGTATGAGAAATGTGTGGATAGAAAGGATGGTAGAGGATGTGCGTGTGTGTGTGTGTGTGTGTGTGTGTGTGTGTGTGTGTGTGTGTGTGTGTGTGTGTGTGTGTGTGTGTGAGAAAATGGGTATGTTTGAAGGTATAGTAGTTCCAATATAGCATGGGCTATACATAGCATGGGATATAAATAAGAACAGACTAAGAGTTGTGGATGTGTTGGAAATGAAACATTTGACAACATGTAGTGTATGGAGGTTTGGCTGAATATGTAATAAAAAGGTAAGGGAGAGATGTAGCACTAAGACTGTGGCTGATAGCGCTAAAGAGGATGTGGTTAAATGGTTTGGATACATGGAAAGATGAGTGAGGAGTGGTTGACAAAGAAGTGGGAGGGACAAGGAGAAAGAGGAGACCAAACTGGAGATGGAAGGAGTTATGTCATCCAGCCTAGCGTGAGGGTAAAACAGCCTCCTTCTTTCTGTACCTACCACAAAACTCCATATCTAACCATCTTATTAAAGAGTCCCTGACAAGGGTGAAACTAGGGTCTTTTCCTATTTCATCGCTTAACACTCTTCTCCTGACTCAGGTTCATCCTGTTTCTAATCACTTGAAAATCATTACTTCTAACTTGTGCCATATCCACTGTAACCATTCTAGCTTCCTGAGTATCCATTTTCTTTTTAATGTCCTAATTCTTTTATGAATTTTAATACTATAGCTGTTACCTACCTGAAGATGCCCTCATACATGCTAAGTCTATTGGGTACAATTTTGCTGCCTATGCTATTTTCACTGAACCCTTTAGATTGTCTATTATACAGATAAAAAAAACAAATTTAACTGTATCTCCAATCAGTGGGTCTCAAGTATGAAGTGGACACCATTAGGGTTGAGTGTAAGCCATCCTGTGAAATTTTTTTGACCACATTGGCTTGGAGAAAAGACCAGACACATTCATTATCAAGGAGGGTCAAAACAGAAATGTAATCACTTCTCAACATGTATAACACTCCTTAAACCTGCCTTAGACCAAAGCAGATTAAACTTTTCTTCTTGTTACTCTTCTCCCTTTTAAAGTTACAAGAGACAACCTGAGGGTTAACCATGAACTAAGTAAGAATAGGAGACAACACCATCATGTTGCTCCTCTGGTCTAGCAAGGCAACAATCACTATTGTGTTAAAAATTTGCCATAGGACAACTATCTGTGTGCAACACTTGGACACACAAGGTGTACTGTCTGTCACCTCAGTTCTGTTGAACAAACATCCCAGTCTCACAAATACATGAGATGGTGACACACAATCAACAACACGAACCAGGGTACTTGCTATGTAAATACGTTAGAGTGAGGTCCACTGAAATGCAAAGTAAACATGCTCTGCTGTGCCAACTGACCCTAAGCCAGGAAAATTCTAACCAGGAAAAATACAATGCAATAATGATTAAAATCAAATGTGTTTTCATGGAAAAATATCTGTAACTGAGTGACTTAGCCTGACATAATCTTCTGTATCTGCTATAATCAGAAACTCTTGGAGGGAAAAAAAAACAGTAAGGTATTACCATTTTTGCAATATCTCTGCATTTAAAAGGGTTACTAGTAATTTGGTAAACATCTGTGGTAATTGCTAAGCCTGAAAGGCAGTCATTTGAATTTTCAAGTTTCCTTGCCATTTAAAAAGCCAAGAGCTTCCCTGTCCATGAATAAACTGGTTTATATGTCACACATTTCTCTCCAATATATCATAGATGCTTCTACTGTGTCATTCAAACTTATGCTGTTAGATTTGCTTGTTGAAAATATGAAAATCTACAACCATTTCAGACAAAAAGAAAAGTAGAGGTTAAGCTGACCCTCATAAAGTTATCAGTATTTGCCATAATGTGGCTGCTGACAGTGGTATGTCTCCAGAAACTACTATGCTCTCTTAAAAGATAATTATACTCATCCAAAATATCTGAAGGTTAAGAACAAGCATAGACATCAAGCAATGGTCAAAGGTCCTGACACTGAAAGAAAGCAAGATGGTGAAGGGTCATTTGCTAACACCTTAATTACACTCTGAAACAAACACAAGACTGGAAAAGTTGCTGTACAGTCAATGAGTCCTATGAATTAGCATCCACCTGCCTCAGAAAGTTTAGGAAAGCTGAGGGAGGATAATCTTCAAGGATACACCTCATCTCTGTCGATTAGTGAAAAACTTGCAATAAACAAGACTTTCTTGAAGTAGTTCAGGCAGCATAAGAATTTTCTGAATCTGCCCAAGATTTGTAGTAGTTCAGGGAGTACAAGAATTTTCTTAAGCTGCCCAAGATTAATCAAGAACAAATGCTATCAAAAACAATGTTCTTTTGAAGAGTCTTCAATATATGCATTGAAAATACAATCATATATCAAAATAACAGTAAAACTTACTGCAAGCATGTTGCCAATCTTGAACCAAAAGACCCGATTTGGTATCTGCTCCACGCCTTTGGCTCCTCTTACAAGACGCAGATAAAAGAAGCCAAAAGTGAAATATGCTCCAAATGCTACCAGAATTCTGAAACAAAAGGGTAACTACTTATCAGATGTAAAGATAATGACTAAAGAATACCTTTGCTTTTGAATCAATCATTACAATATATCAGGGTATTACATAAACATTTTTGAACTGCATCCATGCAAATTACTTACAAAATGAAGAAAATGGCACCAGCACCAAGACCCTCTTTAGATACTGCACAAACACAACTATGGCGCACAATGAACATTAAGGCACAGGAGAGGGTTTGTTGGTAATCATTTAAGGTGTGAATTTCAACCTGAAATAAAATACAATTCATTGGGCTGGTTATGTGGGAAATCCCAAGTGCCAATTAGTGTGAAACAGCATCAGAAAAAGAATCGAGGTTTATGTAATTACCTATCTGTATTAGAAGGAAAGGGAGTTTTAACCTCCTGTGCCCCATTTCTTGAATATTCTCTTTTATCATACAAGTTCTTGAATATAAGTATGCTTTCTAAATTAGCCATGTCCTCAAGTCATTCTATTACATTCATCCAACAAATTTATACCATAAAAGTACTTGTTTGCATCTTTTTTAACAAGTTTCCTACTCAATTTCACTTTATGTTCTCTGATTGCTCTATCCCAAAAACTCTCAAAGAACCCTACGCAGTCCATACTATCACCTTATTTTCAAAACTTAACAGTTGTGATCAAATTATCCCTCACTCTCCTCTCTTCCATGATGGGCAAATTTAAAGCCTTTAGCCTTCTCTGTTACTTAGCTCTCTTAATCCTGGTACTATCTTTGTTACCCTCCTCTGGACCTCCTCCACTAATTTTTTGTGCTTCTTATTTTATGTAGCATATGAACAGTTTGCTATGCTATTCTTTTACCATATGCCTGAAAACTAATCTGATATTTGCAGTCACACAATTTGTCTCCTTGACTATTCTTCTAATGCAAGACTCTGGTGACAGTTTAGGGATGATGTCAACTCCAAAGTCCTTCTCATAAATTGAATCCTGTATCTTATTTCCTGCTAGTGAGGAATCTATCAATTCTTGTACCAGGTTAGAATCCTGGTTGTGGCAGTCAGGCCACAGTCCACCCAGCTGTTCATCCATCTCTAAGGGTTGGTCAATAAAATGGTGCCTGGCTCAGGCTAGGGTATATACAACACTAGTGGCTAACTCAAGTGAGAAACTGCAGAAGATAGTGACTGAGTTTGGAAAAGTGTTTGAAAGGAGAAAGTTGAGAATAAACATGAATAAGAAGTGTTGAGGGACAAGGTAGTAGGAATGTGAGTTTGAATGGAGAAAAATTGGAGAAAGTGTTTTCAACATCTGGGAGTGGACTTAGAAGTGAATGGAACCATGGAAGTGGAAGTGTCATACGATGGGGGTGGGGGTAAAGGTTCATCGAGCAATGAAGAATGTGTGGAAAGAGAGAACGTTATCTCAGAGCGCAAAAACGGGTATGTTTGAAGGAATAGTAGTTCCAACAATATTATAAGGTTGCAAGGCATGAACTATAGATAGGGGTGTATGGAGGAGGTTGGATGTGCCGGAAAAGAAACATACGAGGACAATTTGTGGGATGAGGTAGTTAGATCGAGTAAGTAATGAAAGGATAAAAGATATGTGTGGAAATAAAAAAGTGTGGTTCAGAGAGCGGAAGAGGGTGTGTTGAAATGTTTTGGACTAATGGAGAAAATGAGTGAGGAAAGAATGACAAAGAGGATATATGTGTCAGAGGTGGAGGGAACAAGGAGAAGCAGGGAACCAAACTGGAGGTGGAATGAAGGAGTGAAAAAGATTTTGAGCGACTAAGGCCTGAACATGCAGGAGAGTAAGAGGCATGCAAGGAAGAGAGTGAACTGGAACAATGTGGTATACAGGGGTTGACATATTGTCAATGGACTGAACCAAAGAATGTGAAATGTCTAGCATAAAACATGGAAAGGTAAGTGGGGCCTGGATGTGGATAGGGACCTGTGGTTTTGGTGCATTACACATGACAGCTAGACACTGAATGTGAACAAATCTGTCCTTTTTGTCTCAAAATCTTTTGTCCTGGCACTACCTTGCTGATGCAGGGGATGGTGATGCTGTTTCCTGTGGGGTGGGGTGGAACTGGAAAAGGATGAAGGCAAGCAAGTATGAATATGTACATCTGTATATATGTACATGTTTATGTGTATGTATATATACGTATATGTGATATGCTGATATGTATATGTATGTATGTGAGTGGACGGCTCTTTCTTTGCCTGTTTCCTGGCGCTACCTCGCTGATGCAGGAATCCGCAATCAAGTAAAATTATAAAAAATAAATAACTGATATTTTCGATATCTGGTAGTGGATTTGGCAGAGGATGGAACCATGGAAGCAGAAGTGAGTCAGGGTGGGGGAGGGGGCAAAAGTTCTGGGAGTGTTGAAAAATGTGTGAAAGGCGAGAAAATAACTGATATTTTCGATATCTGGGAGTGGATTTGGCAGTGGATGGAACCATGGAAGTAGAAGTGAGTCAGGGTGGGGGAGGGGGCAAAAGTTCTGGGAGCGCTGAAAAATGTGTGGAAGGCGAGAACATTATCTCGGAAAGCAAAAATGGGTGTCTGAAGGAATAGTGGTTCCAACAATGTTGTATGGTTGCGAGGCGTGGGCTATAGATAGGGTTGTGCGGATGAGTGTGGATGTGTTGGAAAAGATATGTTTGAGGACAATATGTGATGTGAGGTGGTTTGATCGAGTAAGTAATGAAAGGCTAAGAGAGATGTGTGGTAATAAAAAAAGTGTGGTTGAGAGAGCAGAAGAGGGTGGCACTATGCGTGCATTCCACTAATCCTCAGGCACTTCACCATGAACCATACATACATTGAATATCCTCACCAACCAGTCAACAACACAGTCACTCACTTTTTTAGTAAATTCCACTGCAATACCATCCAAACCTGCTGCCTTGCTGAATTTCATCGGCAAAGCTATCACTACCTCTTCTCTGTTTACCAAACCATTCTCCCTGACCTTCTCACTTCGCAAACCAACTTGACCAAAACACCCTATATCTGCCACTCTATCATCAAACACATTCAACAAACCTTCAAAATACTCACTCCATCTCCTTCTCACATCACCACTACTCGTTATTACCTCCCCATTAGCCTCTTTCACCAATGTTCCCATTTGTTCTCTTGTTCTACGCACTTTATTGACCTCCTTCCAAAACATCTTTTTATCCTCCCTAAAATCTAATGATACTCTCTCACCCCAACTTTCATTTGCCCTCTTTTTCACCTCTTGCACCTTTCTCTTGACCTCCTGCTTCTTTCTTTTACACATCTCCCAGTCATTCGCACTACTTCCCTGCAAAAATCGTTCAAACACCTCTCTCCTCTCTTTCACTACCAATCTTACTTCTTCATCCCACCACTCACTACCCTTTCGAAACTGCTCACCTCCCACTTTTCTCATGCCACATGCATCTTTTGTGCAAGCCATCACTGCTTCCCTAAATACATCCCATTCCTCCCCCACTCCCCTTACATTATTTGCTCTCACCTTTTGCCATTCTGCACTCAATCTCTCCTGGTACTTCCTCACACGCATCTCCTTTCCAAGCTCACTTACTCTCACCACTCTCTTCACCCCAACATTCTCTCTTCTTTTCTGAAATCCTCCACAAATCTTCACTTTCGCCTCCACAAGACAATGATAAGACATCCCTCCACCTGCCCCTCTCAGCACATTAACATCCAAAAGTCTCTATTTCATTCACCTATCAATTAACATATAATCCAATAATGCTCTCTCACCATCTCTCCTACTTACACACATATACTTATGTATATCTCTCTTCTTGAACCAGGTATTCCCATTCACCAGTCCTTTTTCAGCATACAAATCTACAAGCTCTTCACCATTTCTATTTACAACACTGAACACCTCATGTACACCAATTATACCCTCAACTGCCATATTAATTACCTTTGCATTTAAATCATCCATCACTATAACCCGGTCTCATGCATCAAAACTGTTAAAATACTCACTAAGCTGCTCCCAAAACATTTGCCTCTCATGATCTTTCTTCTCATGACCAGGTGCATATGCACCAATAATCACCCATCTCTCTCCACCCACTTTCAGTTTTACCCATATCAATCTAGAGTTTACTTTCTTACACTCGATCACATACTCCCACAACTCCTGTTTCAGGAGTAGTGCTACTCCTTCCTATGCTCTTGTCCTCTCACCAACACCTGACTTTACTCCCAAGACATTCCCAAATCACTCTTCCCCTTTACCCTTGAGCTTTGTTTCACTCAGAGCCAAAACATTCAGGTTCATTTTCATCAAACATACTACCTATCTGTCCTTTTTTCTCATCTTGGTTACATCCACACACCTTTTTTTTTCATACATAATCGCCATTTCCCACATTAGTGAGGTAGCGCTAAGGACAAAGGACTGAGCCTTAAAGGGAATATCCTCCATGGCCCCCTTCTCTGTTCCTTCTTTTGGAAATAAAAAAAGACAGGGGAGGATTTCCAGCCCCCTGCTCAACAACAACTTCATTTCTTTATTGAAATGAGAATTAACTACTTCTAAGGGATTTTTACTAAGTTTAGAATATGTTGTGTCATCATTCAGAAGATCATTCATTTTAGATAAATAGTTACTTTTGTCTAAAATCACTGTTGTGATTTTAGACAAAAGTACTGAAGTTGTTGTTGAAAGGTAACATTTCTCTTATCGAAAGTTTGTCACCTTTGTCCCCTTCATTGCCATATATGTATGGACTTATCAAAACACATAAACAGAATTTTCCAGCAAGACCTCTAGTGAGTTCAGTAGGCTCCATCACATATAAACTGTCAAAATGGTTAGTTTCTTTATTTAGCCCTTTACTGGGTAAGGTATCAAATTCTAATATCATGACCAATGTAGATTTAGTCAACAAGTTAAACAATATCACTGTTAATTTTGATTTCAAACTAGTTGGCTTTGATGTTTCCTCACTTTTCACTAAAGTTCCAGTTGATGACCTTATAGAATATTTATTTGACGTCTTGGATGATATTCATTTACCTGTTTCAAAGTCTAATTTCATTGAACTGATAAAATTGTGTATAAAAAAAGACTGTGTATTTCAATTTAATGGAGATTATTATGCTCAAAAATTTGGTATGGCAATGGGTAACCCTCTTTCACCTGTACTAAGTAATCTTTATATGGAATTTTTTGAAACAAAATTACTAAAGGATATCTTACCTTCTAATGCAATTTGGTTTAGGTATGTAGATGATCTTCTTTGAGTTTGGCCAACAAATGAAAATTTACAAATATTTCTCCCCTTACTTAACAATGTAGTACCTTCCATCAAATTTACTGTAGAAAATGAGAATAATGGTATGTTACCATTTTTAGATTGCATGGTCCATAGACAAGGAAACAAGTTTAAGTTTAGCATACACAGAAAACCCACCAATGTATGCTCATATATCCATTATTACTCACCTCAACATGACAGAGTTAAATTATCATCATTTCAGTCTATGTTCCTTAGGGCATTACGTATTTGCAGTCCAGAGTTTATTGATGATGAGTTTGAGAGGATATATTCTATTGGATCTAAGTTAAAGTACCCTAGATCTTTCATTGATAAATCCCTTAAGTTAGCAAAGAAATCATTTTATAGAGTTGAGCCCAAACCTCCCATTGACACCAAGAATCTTTTAGTTCTCCCTTTTAATAATAATTTCACTTT
Source organism: Panulirus ornatus (assembly GCF_036320965.1). Taxonomy (NCBI): domain Eukaryota; kingdom Metazoa; phylum Arthropoda; class Malacostraca; order Decapoda; family Palinuridae; genus Panulirus; species Panulirus ornatus. The sequence continues at coordinate 18,757,771 of NC_092228.1, forward strand.
GCTTCCCATGTTGCTTAAATCCTTTAATGTAAATGTTGCCTTTAGCAACAATAATACTATAAAGAATATCTTTATCAGGAATTCACCAGAAAATTCTCTTGGATGCACCTATAAAGTGCCTTGTGGAAACTGTGATAAATTTTATGTTGGTCAGACTGGTAAGGATCTTTCTGTTAGACTTAAGCAACATAACTATAGTATAAGAACAGGACAAGAATCAAATGCCTTGTTTAATCACGTTCAAAACTATGATCATTGTACTGACTGGAGTAACGCCATCTCAGTTATCAACTCTAACTCTATTACCAAGAGAAATATCATTGAATCTTCTATTATTAAATACACAAAAGAATTATAATCTTAATATTAGTGATGGTCTATCCAAATTAGATAACTTTATTGTTGATAAAATTTGGAAAATGATAAGTTTATGAACGCACGTTGTATGTTTTGGACAATCACGTTTACCAAATGGCGTCCTAGCTTCGTCTCTTCGATGTATATCAACTGACTGTTATATTTCTCTCTTGTGTCTCCCCTGATGATGTGATTATCACACAAAAGTGCACTTGGGAACTTTCCATGTTTCATTTTCCCTGTGGACTCATAGGAATACCTTGATCACGCGCAAAATTGTGGTCCTTTCCAATATATATATTATATATATATATATATATACACACATACAAAGACATACATACATAAACATGTACATATTCATAGTTGCTTGCCTTCATCCATTCCTGGTGGTCCCCCATCCTACAAGAAAAAGCATCACTACCCCTTGCTTATGTGAGGTAGCATCAGGTAAACAGGTAAACACTCAGTCTCTAGCTGTCATGTGTAATGCACTGAAACCACAGCTCTCTATCCACATCCAGGCCCCACAGACCTTCCCATGGTTTACCCCCAGACATTTCACATGCCCTGGCTCAGTTCACTGACAGCATGTCAACCCTAGTATACCATATCGTTCCAATTCACTCTATTCCTTGCATGCCTCTCATCCTCCTGTATGTTCAAACGCAATCATTCAAAATCTTTTTCACTCCATCCTTCTACCTCCAATTTGGTCTTCCACTTCTCCTTCCCTCCACCTCTGACACATATATCCTCTTTGTCAATCTTTCCTCACTCATTCTCTTCATATGTCCAAACCATTTCAACATAACCTCTTCTGCTCTCTCAACCACTCTTTTCATTTCCACATATATCTTTTACCCTTTCATTACTTACTCGATCAAACCACCTCACATCACATATTATCCTCAAATATTTCATTTCCAACACATCCATCCTCCTCCATACAACCCTATCTACAGCCCATGTCTCACAACCATATAACATTGTTGGAACTACTATTCCTTCAAACATACCCATTTTTGCTCTCTAAGATAACGTTCTCTCTCTCCACACATTCTTTGTCACTCCCAGAACCTTCACCCCCTCCCTCACCCTGAGATTCACTTCTGCTTCCTTGGTTCCATATGCTGCTGGGTCCACTTCCAGATATCTAAAACACTTCACTTCCTCCAGTGTTTCTCCATTCAAAATCACATCCCAATCAACTTGTCCCTCAACTTTGCTCTTATTCACTTTTATTCTCAACTTTCTCCTTTCACACACTTTTCCAAACTCAGTCACCTACCTCTGCAGTTTCTCACCCGAAGCAGCAACTAGAGCTGTATCATCAGCGAACAACAACTGACTCACTTCCCAAGCCCTTTCATCTACAGCAGACTGCATACTTGCCCATCTCTGAAAAACTCTTGCACTTACCTTCCTAACCGCCTCATCCATAAACAAATTAAACAACCGCGGGGACATCTCACATCCCTGCTACAAACTGACATTCACTGAAAACTAATAACTCTCCTCACTTCCTACTCGTAAACATGCCTTACATTCTTGTTAAAAACTTTTCACTGCTTCTACCAACTTACCTCCCACACCATATACTCCTAAGACCTTCCACAAAGCATCTCTATACACCCTATCATATGCATTCTCCAGATCCATAACTGCTATATACAAATCCATCTGTTTTTCTTAAGTATTTCTCACACACATTCTTCAAAGCAAACACCTGATCCACATATCCTCTACCTGTCCATGCCTTCACCCTCTCAATCAATACCGTCCCATATAGTTTCCCAGGAAAACTCAACAAACATGCCTCTGTAGTTTGAACACTCACCTTTATCCCCTTTGTGTTAAAGGCCTTCATTAGGATCTCAGAAAAAGAAGAGTTATATTTTGTGCTGCTATCTCCCCAAATAGACATAAATTGAGGTACCAAACTACTTTGGCAACTTCTAATAAACATTTCCATCAGGAAAATAAATCCTTATGACATACAATAGCAAAACAAAAAAAATCTCAACAAAATTAAGGGTTGGATTCTTCAAGGCTGTACCAAAAGGTTTCAACGGGACTTTGTCAAAAATAGAAAATTAATTCTATAAGCACAAAACATGACTATGATTTGTCATGATATCTAACCTTGTTCTGATGATGGTCACAGATAAACAAGATATGAGACTGCATCATGGTTTTGTTGCATGCCTGCTCAAACTTATCCCCACCAAGGAATGTCACCATCAGCCAGTCCCCTAAAGCATAAACAAATGGAAATGTGTGAAAACAAAAAAGTTATTAAATAGATCAAAATATAGCAATATAAATCAACAGTATGTTACCTTCTCACACATTCTAGGCAGAGCAGCACATACAGCAGTTTCCTTGAACATTCCTGCCATGAACCATTAACACAATTCTAAGTAATGGAGACCTAGTATCTGCTGAAAAACTCTGTAAGGTGGTTATAAAATAAGTGAAGTTGTTTCCATCTGCCTGCACTAAAAATTACATTTGTGCAGATATTCCTCAATCTGAGCTTTAGATGTGTTCCTAAACAACTCAGTGTAAATCCAAAATCCATAAATCAAAAGCATATTTCCCATTAGTGTAATGTATTGGGGATGTATTCCTGGGCAGTAATTTTCAGTCATCCTAGCCTAGCTAAAGTAAATATTAAGACAATAACAAAATAAGTCCAAACAGAATGCAGATAAATGAATGAATGAATGAATAAACACTTTATAAAGACATCAGCTAGACAAATCAACATAGAACATATATAAATGTTTACATAAATATATTTCTTTTTGTAATTGTGTAGTGTGTGCTGAAGGTTGAGAGGTGCACGTGAGGAATGAAAAGGCTATTGAGACAAAGAGGCAGGACTACCTGCCTCTTTGTCTGATATCTGGCCAGTTTCATCCCTGACTGGTGAGACTTCTTTGCTTGTTGAAGGAGTGACCTGGGTTTCTGGCGAGGCTTCCTGGTGTTGATGGTGTTTCCTAAGCTTTACAGAAGGTAAAAGAAGAGAACTGAACAGCTTTCATCTTCTGATACAGCTCCTTCCAGCAGTGAAGGGTGCCCATACTTATACAGTAATCACTAATTCTTCATACCATATTGGGGCTGTCATCATTCAATATGTCCACCAGTTGCTCAATAAACCTGAAAAATTTCCAAAAATCATTTCACCAGAAGCTGTTTCTGGGGCTTTGTCCAGTTTTCAGCATCTTTCTCCCACACACTTACTCTTTGTTGCTAAATTTGCATCAGGTCTTTGTTTGTTACATCTTTCCCATAAGATTTCAGCACTTCAACCAAATCATTTTGGTCAATTTTCTCAAACCCAGGTTACCTTGCCAGCCCTAAAATATGTACCTGGATAATGGGCACATTTTCAAGCTTAAAGATGCCATGGTAAAATTCGGCCAGATCCTTTCCTGAGTCTCATTCACCAATACAGGGGTAATTTCATCTCACAAGGCACTGACATTGTCTTTATACTGAAATCCCCTAAGACTCCAGAACTGTGCGCTTGTCCTCACTGTCTGTTTCTAAGATAAGCCCTCTCATGGTTTGCCAAATATGAACAGCCTTAAATGTGGTGATAATGCCCTTGTCCAATGGCAGCAAAAACATAATGACTGGTGGCAAAAATATGATAAAAATGTTGTAGCTAGGTCTTCAATGTTCAACAGATGACCAAGGGCATAAAAAATAAGGAGCAGGGATCTGTTGTTATATTGTTGTCTGCACAATAATTTGAAAGGAAGCTGAAGTAGGACATGATCCAATCCTGGAATGATAGCTTTGTCAATCAGTCTTTAAGGTTTGATCACCATCCCACAGAGGAACTAGCAGCGGAGTAACCCTTCAGAGCTCTTGGATCTCCTGAGTGGTACACCAGGGAAGGTTTCAGCCTATAGCTTCTGCATTACCTCCAAGGTGAGGAGTCAGGTGATTCTTTGTTGATTTGAAGCATGACATAACTTTCTCCCCCAATAAAACCCAGTCTCATCTACCTCAAATACTTATTTGGGCAAGTAATGACCTTCCTCAATGATTACTTTCAGTCTGTCTGGGGATGACTGTCACCACAGTGTCACGTGTTTACCACCTCTCCACTCACACAAACATTGTTATTAGTTAGTATACCTCTAAAAGTAATCAATCTAATCATGGCTTACATTGAAAGTTTCTCAAGCACTTATACTACCCTCAAGTTCTTTCAAATCTTCCCATAGTAACATGGCATTCTCCTTGATCAATAACAAACTCATAGGCACATTCCTCTGACTTTGGAAATCAATCCAAAACTTAGCAACCATTCCTTGATTTCATAATATAAAAAGCATTACCTGGTGACACTTTCAGCAGTGCACTTCATTTTGGTACAATTAGTGATATCTGACTTCACTCTCAAGAGAGGTAGCCCAATCTAGCAGCCAATGTCTAACAGAAGGTTCCCACATTTTTATCCCTTCAACAAATCATTTTCATCTTGGGAGTAGCTACTGGTTGTTTTCCGCTCATGACAAAGGGTTTTAGGAAAGTTGAGCAAAAAGTGTTCTCAGTAAAGGTCAAATAATACCCTTCATTACTACAGTAAAGACAGCACACAAATACTGTAAGACTGACTGGCATGATGAGAACAAAATAAATGAAGAAAGTTTTACAAAACATGGAAAAAATACTAAGTTACTATTCACATATATAAACAAAGTAAAAACAAGAAGACAAAAAAATTGGACCCTTTAAGTTAAGAATAAAATACAAAAACGACCCAACAGTAATAAAAGACCAATAAAGGACTATACTTGAGCAGCTATGTCTGGTATTTTATGATGAGGATGCTTCAGGCTACATTGGTTTCTATGCTACTATCTATCTTTTTCTATGGTGCCTGTTCCAACTGGAGCGCCCTCAGGGAGGTGGCCACAGCAATAAAGTCTCCATAACTAGTGAACCCTAGTGCTGCTTCTTAGTCTTTTGTGCCTCACCCTTAACAGGTCAAAGACAAAGGGCAACTCTAATGCAACATTTGCAGAGGCTACTACCTAAAGCTCGTACAGACTACTTCTACCTAATGTGTTTTTCTATAATAAATACTTTACATTTTTTCTCTGAAAAATTAAAAACTCATGAGACAAAGTCAGTTTCTTTTGCTTATGGATGAAATCCAAAGCTTAATTCATTCCACGGTGTTATTTCTAGGGTGAAAATGTTAACATCAGAGCAATGTCATGGAAGAGGGTCACGATTTTCTGCTGATGGCAGGAGAAAAGGGTATCATATTCATGGCTTTCACCTTAATATGGCTAACATGGATGCGAGAAGAGCACTCTTTTGAAGAACCTAGTTAACTAAAAGAGAATGGTGTGTTACTGGTTCAAGAGTGGAGTTCATCGAGCATTGAAGCATCCCACAGCAAAGGCAGGGCAACTCAACTAGCTTCACAGAGAAATGAAATAAAAGCTAATGTAGAATCTAAGGCCCACTATACAGCCCAGAAAATTGCACAAACTAACAAAGAACAATGGCCTTGATATATCTCTCAAGGATATAAAAGTAAACATGAGCACTGCAAATGTTATCATCTTCCTCACAGTGCATTATACTGCTGTGAGGAATTGCCCTTTCTCATACTACAAGAGCTTACTTGAGCTGGAAAAACTAATTGGTGTACATGTTAATAATCTTGCACTCGTAACACAGCTATCAAATTCATAAATGTGACAGAAACTGAACTGAGAGAGCAACCTTGTTTCTTGGAATAGCTGTCCTCAGAGAGACAAGGTGTCCTTATAGAGGAAGCTACATTATTAAGCAAACAATCAGTGCTAGATATCTATCTTCTAGCTTACACTGGTTCCAGTGATCCACATTATCCTGCTAAATTTTATTGACTTCAAGGGGCAGACTCCAGAAATAATGTTACACACTCTTTACATATATGAAGTTGTGTGACTTTAGCGAAGACTATCCACAACATTACTGGGTATCCATCAATGACAGAGCAAGTGTCATGCTTAGAGAGACCATATGGAACTGCTATAAACTGATATACATGTATCTTTGCCTATTCTTATGGCACTATCTAAATCACAGGTTGGAGAGAGGCACAGGTGACACAACAGATAAAATTAAGGCTATCGACTATTTCAAGATACTTCTTGACAAGATCTATGCCCATTTCAGTCAGTGTTCAACCCAAAAAATGGAGATCAAATAAAACACTACTGAAATCCTTGGGGTACATATTTTGACCATCAGTCACATTCTTACTGTCTGCTGGGCACCTAACAGCAACACAATGGTACAAACATTCTGGGTATTACATGAATGACTTCACTCCTACTTCACTTCACATGATATATCCCAGATCATAACTAATCACAACACAATGGGAGGTCTAACTACAAAACTAGCCACTTCATAATTCATTTGTTATTTGAGCCTGAAGTCTGATGTCTTGCAACAATTTTTATCTTCTTTTCAACTTCATTCACAGGACATGACCCTGAAAAGCCCAGATCAACCATGTCACAAGCACATTTAGGTTCTTAAAAGTCGATGCATGACTACTAACCCCATATTTGTCAAAATTCCATCCATATCCCTAGGACAAATTTTTCTAGCTGCAGGGGTGAAATATTTTCGAGAAATATCTTGTTGAATGAGAAGGCTGTGCCAGAAATATGGTAATAGCATAGAGGAAAATAGCAAGGGTGTCATTAACCATCAAACAATGTCAATGTATTAGTTGGAGTGTTGTGGCCAGGGAAGGAGGGAGAGGTGTTGGCAAAGGAGGGTGTGGTGGCCAGGGAGGGAGTGACTGCTACAGTGCTAGGGAAGGAGGGGTGGTGGTCAGGGAATACCTACTTACTTACAAGTACCTAAGATGAGATTTTGCCATAATGGTAGAGCACATGCACTGGGCTCACCACTTGACCTGGGAGTTGACAATGTTTCTCTCGACCACCTTGCCCTGTTCCCTCACCTGTCTTGCTTACTATATAATGCTATTTCTTTTAGCAGCTACTCCTCTGGTATAGTTATCTTATTATAGGTTCATCCAGAATTGTCTTAAACCATTACTTGTCTTGTGTTGACTGTTTCCATCATCAATCTCTTCAAATTTCTTAGATCACCAAGTATAACATTAACCCCAAACATTCCAAATTCCTTGTCTTATGTCATTGTCTTATGCAATTTTGGTTGGTTTCCTGGAATTATTCTAAACTTAATGATCATGTGTTGTCCTTGTCTGGTTACTTTCTGGTTTAAAATATTGCTCTTTATTGCCCTTATTTGTTGCCAGATATATAATATTATACATCTCTCCCTCTGACGTTCAAGACTAGAAAGTCCTAGTTCTTCTAACTGCTCATGGTAAGTTATATATGCTCCAGTCCATTTATCTTACTTGTGAAATATTTCTGTATTTTCTCATTCTTGTTTATTTCAATCTGCTTTGCTGGTGACCAGACAATATAGCAGTATTCAAGTTTACTTCTTGTATAAAGGTGTGAAGGATGTATGTAGCAATTATAATGGAATAAAGGTGCAAAGGACGTATGCTGCAATTATAGGGGAATAAGTTGCTAAGTATACCAGGAAAAGTGTAAGCATGAACATTAACTGACAGAGTGATGGAAGTAACTGAATGCAGAATAAGTGAAGAGCAAGGGGATCTTAGGAAAGGTATGGGATGTGCGGATCAGATCTGGAGAAAGCATATGACAGAGTCAAGTGAAATGCTTTGTGGGATGTGTTGAGGATATATGGTATAGGTAGGATAGCTGTTGGATGGTGTAAAAGCCTTCTGTAAAGGAGCAAATGCATGTATAAGAGTGGATGGAGAGCTGAGCAAAAGTTTTTGGATACATATAGGTGTGAGGCAGGGCTAGGTAATGTCACCCAAAAGTGGTACGAGAGATGAAAGCAAACCTAGGGAAAAGGGGGGGAAAGATGAAGTGTGGAGGTGAGATATGGTGGCCAGTGGCAAGTCTGTTTGCAGATGACAATGTGTTGTTTGCAGAGAGTGAAGAGGAGTTGCAGAAGGCTGTAAGGGTGTTTTATGATGTGTGTAAGCAGATGAGATTGAAAGCATATGCAAGTAATGGTGTTTGAAAGGGAATGGAGTGAAATCATAGATTTTGTAAAACAATATAGATAGAAAAAAGAAAATGAAGAAAGTGTACTAAACTGAGAGAGAGAGAGAGAGAGAGAGAGAGAGAGAGAGAGAGAGAGAGAGAGAGAGAGAGAGAGAGAGAGAGAGAGAGAGAGAGTTTAAGTATCTAGGGGTTGTCTTGGGTAAGTGTGGTGATACAGAAGGAGAGATAAGGGAGAGAGCAGTACAGGGTAGAAGAGTCATTCGGTTCCTTAATAGAATAATGATGAGTAGAGGTGTAAGTATGGCAGTGAAGAGAGGATTAAGGGATAGCATGGTCCTCGTTACCCTGGCCTATGCAGCTGAAACATGGATGTGGTATGAGGCACAGAAGTCACAAATCTAGGCTGTGGAAGTGAGCTATTTGAGGAGAGCATGTGCTTTCACTAGATGGAATGAAGAAAGAAATGAAAGGGTGTATGAAAGATGTGGTATGGCAAGGAATGTAAAGAAAATGAATTGTGGAGTGGTGGAATGGGTGAAACATAACACTTTGAGGTGGTTTGGGCATGTGGAAAGAATGCAAGACTGGGAGTTCACAAGGAGAGTGTATGAGAGTACATTTAAAGGTGTTGGTGTGAGTGGAAGACCACCTGTGATATGGGCAAATAGAGTGGAGGAACACTAGAGGGAGAGAAACAGAGGAAGAATGCATGGAATGGTGTATGTGATAGAGGCATGTAAGGACAGAGATAAGTGGAGACTCTTTTGCTGTGCCCACCCCTTGATGGGAGTTCCGAGAGGAAATGGGCATCACAGATATAGGGATGGATAGATATATGCATAAAACATTTCCATCATTACATCTGTCTCTTCATGCAAATGTTCTTGGTATCATTCCTTGAATTCATGTTTTTCACTAGTAATTGTTCCCAGATCTTAGAATTTTGCTTTACTCTATTTCTTTTCCTGCTGGGGCACTGTATGAAGGCTCTGCAATAGTGTTAGCTCTTCCATGAATAATATATTCAAATTTCTGTTCACTGAATTCCATCAAGTTCTCATCTGCCCATCTGGAGTTATTTTCCAGATCCCATTGAAGTTTTTCTTAATCTTCCACATTTTCTATTATTTCGAGGTGTGGCAATGTTGAAGGAGAATTTGCTGCCCAGGAATGGAAGGAGTGGTGTGGTGATCTGGGAAGGAAAGCATGGTGCTGGTGAGGGATGTGGCAGCCATGGGAGGAGGGAGTTGTGGAGGGTGTAGTACCCAGCAAGCGAGGGAGTGGTGATGAAGTGGGGGCGTGATTCTCTATGCAGATACAAAATTAATCTCAAAAATATTCCAAACTTCATACTACCTACATTTTTTCATATATAAAAAAACAGGAACATTACTAATAATGCCTTTTATAAGCAAAAATCAAGGCATATCAGATATCACATATTTTTTTCATACTTACTGTTACGTGAGGCAAGAGTTTTGTTGTTGTAACCAAGCACAAACTTCCTTTCAGCTGTGTCAGTCTGGATGATGCTCACATTTCTGTGAGTCTTGTCAACGTCTTCACAAACCACAAAGTTGTATGTATTTCCTTTCTGATCCATTAACTGTTCTGATCTGCCAAGAGAAGATTTTCTAATGATTAAGTAGTATATGAATAATACTTATCCACTTGCTCAATAAATTCATCCTAATCTTGGAAGCAAGCACAAGAAGATTAATAAAGGCAAGGGGGATAAGTTTGAGAAAAGGGAGTGTAATATGATATATGCCTGTGTGGATAAATTAGAGGCTAGAGGATTTAAAGAAGTGGGCAGCAATCTTAACAGGAATGGCAAAAATACTGCTGAAAAGACACCATACTATCAATATTTTATGAGTATATTCGATCTATATCACTGACACCTGTTCCAGTCTGGAACGTCCTCAAGGGGGTGGCCATGGCATTAGAGTCTACATAACTTGCGAACTCCAGTGCCAATACTTAGCCTTTAGTGTCTCTTCCTGGCGCTGCCTTGCTAGAGGGGGGAGATGCTGTTTCATGTGTGGTGGGGTGGCAATGGGAACGGATGAAGGCAGCAAGTGTATATATGTGTGTATATGTCTACATATGTAAATGTATGTATACGTTGAAATGTCTTGGTATGTATATGTGAGTGTGTGGGCGTTTATGTATATACATGTGTATGTGGGTGGGTGGGGCCATTCTTTCATCTGTTCCTTGCACTACCTCGCTAATGCGGGAGACAGCGACAAAGTATAGAAAAAAAATAATAACATACATATATATATTTTATTTATATTTATTTTGCTTTGTTGCTGTCTCTTGCGCCTACAAGGTAGCGGAAGGAAACAGATGAAAGAAATTGCCCAACCCACCCCACACACATGCACACACACACACACACACACGTCCACACACGCAAACATACAAACCGACACATCCCAACGTACAGACATATATACACACACAGACACACACATATACACACATGCACACAATTCACACTGTCTGCCCCTACTCACCCCTATCGCCACCCCGCCATACATGGAATAACATCCCCCTCCCCCCTCATGTGCATGAGGCAGCGCCAGGAAAAGACAACAAAGGCCCCATTCGCTCACACTCAATCTCCAGCTGTCATGCAATAATGCCAGACACCACAGCTCCCTTTCCACATCCAGGCCCCACACAACTTTCCACAGTTTACCCCAGACGCTTCATATGCCCTGATTCAATCCATTGACAGCACGTCGACCCCGGTATACCACATCGATCCAATTCACTCTATTCCTTGCCCGCCTTTCACCCTCCTGCATGTTCAGGCCCCGATCACTCAAAATCTTTTTCACTCCATCTTTCCACCTCCAATTTGGTCTCCCACTTCTCCTCGTTCCCTCCACCTCTGACACATATATCCTCTTGGTCAATCTTTCCTCACTCATTCTCTCCATGTGCCCAAACCATTTCAAAACACCCTCTTCAGCTCTCTCAACCACGCTCTTTTTATTTCTACACATCTCTCTTACCCTTACATTACTTACTCGATCAAACCACCTCACACCACATATTGTCCTCAAACATCTCATTTCCAGCACATCCACCCTCCTGCGCACAACTCTATCCATAGCCCACACCTCGCAACCATACAACATTGTTGGAACCACTATTCCTTCAAACATACCCATTTTTGCTTTCCGAGATAATGTTCTTGACTTCCACACATTCTTCAAGGCTCCCAGGATTTTTGCCCCCTCCCCCACCCTATGATTCACTTCCGCTTCCATGGTTCCATCCGTTGCCAGATCCACTCCCAGATATCTAAAACACTTTACTTCCTCCAGTTTTTCTCCATTCAAACTTACCTCCCAATTGACTTGACCCTCAACCCTACTGTACCTAATAACCTTGCTCTTATTCACATTTCCTCTAACTTTCTTCTTTCACACACTTTACCAAACTCAGTCACCAGCTTCTGCAGTTTCTTACATGAATCAGCCACCAGCACTGTATCATCAGCGAACAACAACTGACTCACTTCCCAAGCTCTCTTATCCACGACAGACTGCATACTTGCCCCTCTTTCCAAAACTCTTGCATTCACCTCCCTAACAACCCCATCCATAAACAAATTAAACAACCATGGAGACATCACACACCCCTGCCGCAAACCTACGTTCACTGAGAAACATTCACTTTCCTCTCTTCCTACCCGTACACATGCCTTACATCCTCGAAAAGAACTTTTCACTGCTTCTAACAACTTGCCTCCCACACCACATATTCTTGGTACCTTCCACAGAGCATCTCTATCAACTCTATCATATGCCTTCTCCAGATCCATAAATGCTACATACAAATCCATTTGCTTTGCTAAGTATTTCTCACATACATTCTTCAAAGCAAACACCTGATCCACACATCCTCTATCACCTCTGAAACCACACTGCTCTTCCCCAATCTGATGCTCTGTACATGCCTTCACCCTCTCAATCAATACCCTCCCATACAATTTACCAGGAATACTCAACAAACTTATACTTCTCTAATTTGAGCACTCACTCTTATCCCCTTTGCCTTTGTACAATGGCGCTATGCAAGCATTCCACCAATCCTCAGGCACCTCACTATGAATCATACATACATTAAATAACCTTACCAACCAGTCAACAATACAGTCACCCCCTTTTTTAATAAATTCCACTGCAATACCATCCAAACCTGCTGCCTTCCCGGCTTTCATCTTCCGCAAAGCTTTTACTACCTCTTCTCTGTTTACCAAATCATTTTCCCTAACCCTCTCACTTTGCACACCACCTCGACCAAAACACCCTATATCTGCCACTCTATCATCAATCTATCCCTGGGGATAGGGGAGAAAGAATACTTCCCACATATTCCTTGCGTGTCGTAGAAGGCGACTAAAAGGGGAGGGAGCGAGGGATGGAAATCCTCCCCTCTCGTTTTTTTTTTAATTTTCCAAAAGAAGGAACAGAGAAGGGGTCCAGGTGAGGGTATTCCCTCAAAGGCCCAGTCCTCTGTTCTTAACGCTACCTCGCTAATATGGGAAATGGCGAATAGTTTGAAAGATATATATATATATATATATATATATATATATATATATATATATATATTTTTTTTTTTCTTTGTCGCTGTCTCCCGCGTTTGTGAGGTAGCGCAAGGAAACAGACGAAAGAAATGGCCCAACCCACCCCCATACACATGTATATACATACGTCCACACACGCACATATACATACCTACACAGCTTTCCATGGTTTACCCCAGACGCTTCACATGCCCCGATTCAATCCAATGACAGCACGTCAACCCCGGTATACCACATCGCTCCAATTCACTCTATTCCTTGCCCTCCTTTCACCCTCCTGCATGTTCAGGCCCCAATCACACAAAATCTTCTTCACTCCATCTTTCCACCTCCAATTTGGTCTCCCTCTTCTCCTCGTTCCCACCACCTCCGACACATATATCCTCTTGGTCAATCTTTCCTCACTCATTCTCTCCATGTGCCCAAACCATTTCAAAACACCCTCTTCTGCTCTCTCAACCACGCTCTTTTTATTTCCACACATCTCTCTTACCCTTACGTTACTTACTCGATCAAACCACCTCACACCACACATTGTCCTCAAACATCTCAATTCCAGCACATCCATCCTCCTGCACACAACTCTATCCATAGCCCACGCCTCGCAACCATACAACATTGTTGGAACCACTATTCCTTCAAACATACCCATTTTTGCTTTCCGAGATAATATATATATATATATATATATATATATATATATATATATATATATATATATATATATATTTCTTTTTTTTAAACTATTTTCGCCATTTTAAACTATTCGCGTCAGCGAGGTAGCGTCAAGAACAGAGGACTGGGCCTTTTTTGGAATATCCTCACCTGCCCGCTCTGTTCCTTCTTTTATATATATATATATATATATATATATATATATATATATATATATATATATATATATATATGGCTGCACATATGGTTACACACAGTTTGATTAGTGAGTCAGGATGCAGATGTGGTTTCTGTGTATTGCGCATGACCGCTGGAGACTGAGTGTGAACGAATGTGGCCTCTTTTGTCTGTTTTCCTGGCGCTACCTCCCTGACGCAGGGATTAGCGAGGCACTTCCTGTGGGGCGGGGTATCGCCGGAATGGATGAAGGCAAGCAAGTATGAATATGTCTGTTTATGAATATGTATGTTGATATGTATGTATATGTAATTGTATGGGCGTTTATGTATATGAGTGGATGGGCCATTCATCGTCTGTTTCCTGGCGCTACCTTGTTGACGCGGGAAACAGCGATAATAAGTAAATAGATATTATATATATATACATATATATATATATATATATATATATATATATATATATATATATATATATATATATATATATATATATATATATGTACGTGTAGGAAGAGAGGAAAGTGATTGGTTCTCAGTGAATGTAGGTTTGCGGCAGGGGTGTGTGATGTCTCCATGGTTGTTTAATTTGTTTATGGATGGGGTTGTTAGGGAGGTAAATGCAAGAGTCCTGGAAAGAGGGGCAAGTATGAAGTCTGTTGGGGATGAGAGAGCTTGGGAAGTGAGTCAGTTGTTGTTCGCTGATGATACAGCGCTGGTGGCTGATTCATGTGAGAAACTGCAGAAGCTGGTGACTGAGTTTGGTAAAGTGTGTGGAAGAAGAAAGTTAAGAGTAAATGTGAATAAGAGCAAGGTTATTAGGTACAGTAGGGGTGAGGGTCAAGTCAATTGGGAGGTGAGTTTGAATGGAGAAAAACTGGAGGAAGTGAAGTGTTTTAGATATCTGGGAGTGGATCTGTCAGCGGATGGAACCATGGAAGCGGAAGTGGATCATAGGGTGGGGGAGGGGGCGAAAATTTTGGGAGCCTTGAAAAATGTGTGGAAGTCGAGAACATTATCTCGGAAAGCAAAAATGGGTATGTTTGAAGGAATAGTGGTACCAACAATGTTGTATGGTTGCGAGGCGTGGGCTATGGATAGAGATGTGCGCAGGAGGATGGATGTGCTGGAAATGAGATGTTTGAGGAAAATGTGTGGTGTGAGGTGGTTTGATCGAGTAAGTAACGTAAGGGTAAGAGAGATGTGTGGAAATAAAAAGAGCGTGGTTGAGAGAGCAGAAGAGGGTGTTTTGAAATGGTTTGGGCACATGGAGAGAATGAGTGAGGAAAGATTGACCAAGAGGATATATGTGTCGGAGGTGAAGGGAACGAGGAGAAGAGGGAGACCAAATTGGAGGTGGAAAGATGGAGTGAAAAAGATTTTGTGTGATCGGGGCCTGAACATGCAGGAGGGTGAAAGGAGGGCAAGGAATAGAGTGAATTGGAGCGATGTGGTATACAGGGGTTGACGTGCTGTCAGTGGATTGAATCAAGGCATGTGAAGCGTCTGGGGTAAACCATGGAAAGCTGTGTAGGTATGTATATTTGCGTGTGTGGACGTGTGTATGTACATGTGTATGGGGGGGGGGTTGGGCCATTTCTTTCGTCTGTTTCCTTGCGCTACCTCGCAAACGCGGGAGACAGCGACAAAGTATAAAAAAAAAAAAAAAAAATATATATATATATATATATATATATATATTATCCCTGGGGATAGGGGAGAAAGAATACTTCCCACGTATTCCCTGCGTGTCGTAGAAGGCGACTAAAAGGGAAGGGAGCGGGGGGCTGGAAATCCTCCCCTCTCGTTTTTTTTTTTTTTTTTTTTTTTCCCAAAAGAAGGAACAGAGAAGGGGGCCAGGTGAGAATATTCCCTCAAAGGCCCAGTCCTCTGTTCTTAACGCTACCTCGCTATTGCGGGAAATGGCGAATAGTATGAAAAAAAAAAAAAAAAAAAAAAAAAAAAAAATATATATATATATATATATATATATATATTATTATTTTTTCATTTTGCCTTGTCGCTGTCTCCCGCGTTTGCGAGGTAGCGCAAGGAAACAGACGAAAGAAATGGCCCGACACACCCCCATACACATGTATATACATACACGTCCACACACACAAATATACATACCCATACATCTCAATGTACAAACATATATACACACGCAGACACCTACATATATATATACATGCACATAACTCACACTGTCTGCCTTTATTCATTCCCATCGCCACCTCGCCACATATGGAATAACATCCCCCTACCCCCTCATGTGTGCGAGGTAGCGCTAGGAAAAGACAACAAAGGCCCCATTCGTTCACACTCAGTCTCTAGATGTCACGCACTAATGCCAGAAACCACAGCTACCTTTCCACATCCAGGCCCCACACAACTTTCCATGGTTTACCCCAGACACTTCACATGCCCTGATTCAATCCACTGACAGCACGTCGACCCCGGTATACCACATCGATCCAATTCACTCCATTCCTTGCCTGCCTTTCACCCTCCTGCATGTTCAGGCCCCGATCACTCAGAATCTTTTTCACTCCATCTTTCCACCTCCAATTTGGTCTCCCACTTCTCCTCGTTCCCTCCACCTCCCACACATATATCCTCTTGATCAACCTTTCCTCACTCATTCTCTCCAAGTGACCAAATCATTTCAAAACCCCCTCCTCTGCTCCCTCAACCACGCTCTTTTTATTTCCACTCATCTCTCTTACCCTCACATTACTTACTCGATCAAACCACCTCACACCACATTTTGTCCTCAAACATCTCATTTCCAGCACATCCACCCTCCTGCGCACAACTCTATCCATAGCCCACGCCTCGCAACCATACAAAATTGTTGGAACCACTATTCCTCCAAACATACCTATTTTTGCTTTCCGAGATAATGTTCTCGACTTCCACACATTCTTCAAGGCTCCCAGGATTTTTGCCCCCTCCCCCACCCTATGATTCACTTCCACTTCCATGGTTCCATCCGCTGCCAGATCCACTCCCAGATATCTAAAACACTTTACTTCCTCCAGTTTTTCTCCATTCAAACTTACCCCCCCAATTAACTTGACCCTCAATCCTACTGTACCTAATAACCTTGCTCTTATTCACATTTACTCTTAACTTTCTTCTTTCACACACTTTACCAAACTCAGTCACCAGCTTCTGCAGTTTCTCACGTGAATCAACCACCAGCTCTGTATCATCAGCGAACAACAACTGACTCACTTCCCAAGCTCTCTCATCCCCAACAGACTTCATACTTGCCACTCTTTCCAAAACTCTTGCATTCACCTCCCTAACAACCCCATCCATAAACATATATATATATATATATATATATATATATTATAGATAGTATGTTTGAGGAAAGGAACCTGGATGTTTTGGCTCTGAGTGAAACAAAGCTCAAGGGTATAGGGGAAGAGTGGTTTGGAAATGTCTTGGGAGTAAAGTCAGGGGTTAGTGAGAGGACAAGAGCAAGGAAAGGAGTATGCAATACTCCTGAAACAGGAGTGGTGGGAGTATGTAATAGAGTGTAAGAAAGTAAACTCTAGATTGATATGGGTAAAACTGAAAGTGGATGGAAAGAGATGAGTGATTATTGGTGCATTTGCACCTCGGCATGAGAAGAAAGATCATGAGAGGCAAGTGTTTTGGGAGCAGATGAGTGAGTGTTAGTAGTTTTGATGCACGAGACCGGGTTATAGTGATGGGTGATTTGAATGCAAAGGTGAGTAATGTGGCAGTTGAGGGAATAATCGGGTTACATTGGATGTTCAGTGTTGTAAATGGAAATGGTGAAGAGCTTGTAGATTTTAGTGCTGAAAAAGGACTGGTGATTGGGAATACCTGGTTTAAAAAGAGAGATATACGTAAGTATACATATGTAAGTAAGAGAGATGGCCAGAGAGCGTTACTGGATTATGTGTTAATTGATAGGTGTGTGAAAGAGAGACTTCTGGATGTTAAAGTGCTGAGAGGTGCAACTGGAGGGATGTCAGATCATTATCTTGTGAAGGTTAAGGTGAAGATTTGTAGAGGTTTTCAGAAAAGAAGAGAGAATGTTGGGTTGAAAAGAGTGGTGAGAGTAAGTGAGCTTGGGAAGGAGACTTGTGTGAGAAAGTACCAAGAGAGACTGAGTACAGAATGGAAAAAGGTGAGAACAAAGGAGGTAAGGGGAGTGGGGGAGGAATGGGATGTATTTGGGGAAGCAGTGATGGCTTGCGCAAAAGATGCTTGTGGCATGAGAAGCATGGGAGGTGGGCAAATTAGAAAGGGTAGTGAGGGGTGGGATGAAGAAGTAAGATTATTAGTGAAAGAGAAGAAAGAGGCATTTGGATGATTTTTGCAGGGAAATAATGCAAATGACTGGGAGATGTTTAAAAGAAAGAAGCAGGAGGTCAAGAGAAGGGTGCAAGAGGTGAAAAAGAGGGCAAATGAGAGTTGGGGTGAGAGAGTATCATTAAATTCTAGGGAGAATAAAAAGATGTTTTGGAAGGAGGTAAATAAAGTGCATAAGACGAGGGAACAAAAGGGAACATCAGTGAAGGGGGATAATGGGGACGTGATAACAAGTAGTGGTGATGTGAGAAGGTGATGGAGTGAGTATTTTGATGGTTTGTTGAATGTGTTTGATGACAGAGTGGCAGATATAGGATGTTTTGGTCGAGGTGGTGTGCAAAGTGAGAGAGTTAGGGAGAATGATATGGTAAACAGAGAAGAGGTAGTAAAAGCTTTGCGGAAAATGAAAGCCAGCAAGGCAGCGAGTTTGGATGGTACTGCAGTGGAATTCATTAAAAAAAAAGGGGGTGACTGTATAGTTGACTGGTTGGTAAGGTTATTTAATGTATGTATGATTCATGGTGAGGTGCCTGAGGATTGGCGGAATGCTTGCATAGTGCCACTGTACAAAGGCAAAGGGGATAAAAGTGAGTGCTCAAATTACAGAGGTATAAGTCTGTTGAGTATTCCTGGGAAATTATATGGGAGGGTATTGATTGAGAGGGTGAAGGCATGTACAGAGCATCAGATTGGGGAAGAGCAGTGTGGTTTCAGAAGTGATAGAGGATGTGTGGATCAGGTGTTTGCTTTGAAGAATGTATGTGAGAAATACTTAGAAAAGCAAATGGATTTGTATGTAGCATTTATGGATCTGGAGAAGGCATATGATAGAGTTGATAGAATGCTCTGTGGAAGGTATTAAGAACGTATGGTGTGGGAGGCAAGTTGTCAGAAGCAGTGAAAAGTTTTTATCAAGGAAGTAAGGCATGTGTACGAGTAGGAAGAGAGGAAAGTGAATGTTTCTCAGTGAATGTTGGTTTGCGGCAGGGGTGCGTGATGTGCCCATGGTTTTTTAATTTGTTTATGGATGGGGTTGTTAGGGAGGTGAATGCAAGAGTTTTGGAAAGAGGGGCAAGTATGCAGTCTGTTGTGGATGAGAGAGCGTGGGAAGTGAGTCAGTTGTTGTTCGCTGATGATACAGAGCTGGTGGCTGATTCGGGTGAGAAACTGCAGAAGCTGGTGACTGAGTTTGGTAAAGTGTGTGAAAGAAGAAAGTTGAGAGTAAATGTGAATAAGAGCAAGGTTATTAGTTACAGTAGGGTTGAGGGACAAGTCAATTGGGAGGTAAGTTTGAATGGAGAAAAACTGGAGGAAGTGAAGTGTTTTAGATATCGGAGTGGATTTGGCAGTGGATGGAACCATGGAAGTGGAAGTGAATCATAGGGTGGGGGAGGGGGCAAAAGTTCTGGGAGCGTTGAAAAATGTATGGAAGTCGAGAACATTATCTTGGAAAGCAAAGTACGTTTGAAAGAACAGTGGTTCCAACAATGTTATATGGTTGCGGGGCGTGGGTTATAGACAAGTTGTGCGGAGGGGGTGGATTGCGGGAAAGAGATGATTGAGGACAATATGTGGTGTGAGGTGGTCTGATCGAGTAATAATGAAAGGGAAGAGAGATGTGTGGTAATAAAAAGAGTGTGGTTGATAGAGCAGAAGAGGGTGTTCTGAAATGGTTTGGTCACATAAGAGAATGAGCGAGGAAAGATTGGACAAAAAGATATATGTGTCAGAGGGGGAAAGGGAACGAGGAAAAGTGGGAGACCAAATTGGAAGTGGAAAATGGAGTGAAAAAGATTCTGAGTGATCGGGGCCTCAACAATGCAGGAGGGTGGAAGGCGTTGCAAGGAATAGAGTGAATTGGTATGATGTGTTTATACAGGGGTTGACGTGCTGTCAATGGATTGAACCAGGGTATGTGAAGCGTCTGGGGTAAACCATGGAAAGTTCTGTGGGGCCTGGCCCATGGAAAGGGAGCTATGGTTTCGGTGCATTATACATGACAGCTAGAGAGTGAGTGTGAACAAATGTGGCCTTTGTTGTCTTTTCCTAGCGATACCTCGCACAAAATGCGGGGGGAGGGGGTTGTCATTTCATGTGTGGTGGTGGTGGCGACGGGAATGAATAAGGGCAGACAGATGAATTATGTACATGTGTATATATGTATATATCTCTTTGGGTATATATATGTATACCTTGAGATGTATAGGTTGAGAGAGCATAGGAGGGGTTTGAAATTGTCTGGCCACATGGAGAAAAATGAGTGAGGAAAGATTGAAAAAAGGGGAGATATGTGACAGAGGTGGAGGGAACGAAGAGAAGTGGGAGACCAAATTGGAGGTGGAAGGATGAAGTGAAAAAGATTTTGAACAATCGGGGCCTGAACATGCAGGGGGTGAAAGGTGGCA
Source organism: Panulirus ornatus (assembly GCF_036320965.1). Lineage (NCBI taxonomy): Eukaryota > Metazoa > Arthropoda > Malacostraca > Decapoda > Palinuridae > Panulirus > Panulirus ornatus. The sequence continues at coordinate 18,778,472 of NC_092228.1, forward strand.
AGGAATAGAGTGAACTGGAATGATGTGGTATACCCGGGTCAACGTGCTGTCATTGGGTTGAACCAGGGCATGTGAAGCGTCTGGGGTAAACCATGGAAAGTTTTGTGGCGTCTGGATGTGGAAAGGGAGCTTGGTTTCGGTGCATTATACATGACAGCTAGAGACCAAGTGTGAACGAATGTGGCCTTTGTTGTTGTTTCCTAGCGCTACCTCGTGGGGGAGGGGGTCGTCATTTCACATGTGGCGGGGTGGCGACGGGAATGAATAAAGGCATCAATATGATTATGTACATGTGTATATATGTATATGTATGTATATATATAAAATATATATATATATATATATAAAATATATATAAAATATATATATATATTATATTATATTATATTTTGGTCGCTGTCTCCCGCGTTTGCGAGGTAGCGCAAGGAAACCAGACGAAAGAAATGGCCCAACCCCCCCCATACACATGTTTTATACATACGTCCACACACGCAAATATACATACCTACACAGCTTTCCATGGTTTACCCCAGACGCCTCACATGCCCTGATTCATCCACTGACAGCACGTCAACCCCGGTATACCACATCGCTCCAATTCACTCTATTCCTTGCCCTCCTTTCACCCTCCTGCATGTTCAGGCCCCGATCACACAAATCTTTTTCACTCCATCTTTCCACCTCCAATTTGGTCTCCCTCTTCTCCTCTGTTCCCTCCACCTCTGACACATATATCCTCTTGGTCAATCTTTCCTCACTCATCCTCTCCATGTGCCCAAACCACTTCAAAACACCCTCTTCAGCTCTCTCAACCACGCTCTTTTTATTTCCACACATCTCTCTTACCCTTACGTTACTTACTCGATCAAACCACCTCACACCACACATTGTCCTCAAACATCTCATTTCCAGCACATCCACCCTCCTGCGCACAACTCTATCCATAGCCCACACCTCGCAACCATACAACATTGTTGGAACCACTATTCCTTCAAACATACCCATTTTTGCTTTCCGAGATAATGTTCTCGACTTCCACACATTCTTCAAGGCTCCCAGGATTTTTGCCCCCTCCCCCACCCTATGATCCACTTCCGCTTCCATGGTTCCATCCGCTGCCAGATCCACTCCCAGATATCTAAAACACTTCACTTCCTCCAGTTTTTCTCCATTCAAACTCACCTCCCAATTGACTTGACCCTCAACCCTACTGTACCTAATAACCTTGCTCTTATTCACATTTACTCTAACTTTCTTCTTCACACACTTTACCAAACTCAGTCACCAGCTTCTGCAGTTTCTACATGAATCAGCCACCAGCGCTGTATCATCAGCGAACAACAACTGACTCACTTCCCAAGCTCTCTCATCCCCAACAGACTTCATACTTGCCCCTCTTTCCAAAACTCTTGCATTCACCTCCCTAACAACCCCATCCATAAACAAATTAAACAACCATGGAGACATCACACACCCCTGCCGCAAACCTACGTTCACTGAGAACCATTCACTTTCCTCTCTTCCTACCCGTACACATGCCTTACATCCTCGATAAAAACTTTTCACTGCTTCTAACAACTTGCCTCCCACACCACATATTCTTGGTACCTTCCACAGAGCATCTCTATCAACTCTATCATATGCCTTCTCCAGATCCATAAATGCTACATACAAATCCATTTGCTTTGCTAAGTATTTCTCACATACATTCTTCAAAGCAAACACCTGATCCACACATCCTCTATCACCTCTGAAACCACACTGCTCTTCCCCAATCTGATGCTCTGTACATGCCTTCACCCTCTCAATCAATACCCTCCCATACAATTTACCAGGAATACTCAACAAACTTATACTTCTCTAATTTGAGCACTCACTCTTATCCCCTTTGCCTTTGTACAATGGCGCTATGCAAGCATTCCACCAATCCTCAGGCACCTCACTATGAATCATACATACATTAAATAACCTTACCAACCAGTCAACAATACAGTCACCCCCTTTTTTAATAAATTCCACTGCAATACCATCCAAACCTGCTGCCTTCCCGGCTTTCATCTTCCGCAAAGCTTTTACTACCTCTTCTCTGTTTACCAAATCATTTTCCCTAACCCTCTCACTTTGCACACCACCTCGACCAAAACACCCTATATCTGCCACTCTATCATCAATCTATCCCTGGGGATAGGGGAGAAAGAATACTTCCCACATATTCCTTGCGTGTCGTAGAAGGCGACTAAAAGGGGAGGGAGCGAGGGATGGAAATCCTCCCCTCTCGTTTTTTTTTTAATTTTCCAAAAGAAGGAACAGAGAAGGGGTCCAGGTGAGGGTATTCCCTCAAAGGCCCAGTCCTCTGTTCTTAACGCTACCTCGCTAATATGGGAAATGGCGAATAGTTTGAAAGATATATATATATATATATATATATATATATATATATATATATTTTTTTTTTTCTTTGTCGCTGTCTCCCGCGTTTGTGAGGTAGCGCAAGGAAACAGACGAAAGAAATGGCCCAACCCACCCCCATACACATGTATATACATACGTCCACACACGCACATATACATACCTACACAGCTTTCCATGGTTTACCCCCAGACGCTTCACATGCCCCGATTCAATCCAATGACAGCACGTCAACCCCGGTATACCACATCGCTCCAATTCACTCTATTCCTTGCCCTCCTTTCACCCTCCTGCATGTTCAGGCCCCAATCACACAAAATCTTCTTCACTCCATCTTTCCACCTCCAATTTGGTCTCCCTCTTCTCCTCGTTCCCACCACCTCCGACACATATATCCTCTTGGTCAATCTTTCCTCACTCATTCTCTCCATGTGCCCAAACCATTTCAAAACACCCTCTTCTGCTCTCTCAACCACGCTCTTTTTATTTCCACACATCTCTCTTACCCTTACGTTACTTACTCGATCAAACCACCTCACACCACACATTGTCCTCAAACATCTCAATTCCAGCACATCCATCCTCCTGCACACAACTCTATCCATAGCCCACGCCTCGCAACCATACAACATTGTTGGAACCACTATTCCTTCAAACATACCCATTTTTGCTTTCCGAGATAATATATATATATATATATATATATATATATATATATATATATATATATATATATTTCTTTTTTTTAAACTATTTTCGCCATTTTAAACTATTCGCGTCAGCGAGGTAGCGTCAAGAACAGAGGACTGGGCCTTTTTTGGAATATCCTCACCTGCCCGCTCTGTTCCTTCTTTTATATATATATATATATATATATATATATATATATATATATATATATATATATATATATATATATATATATATATATATGGCTGCACATATGGTTACACACAGTTTGATTAGTGAGTCAGGATGCGGATGTGGTTTCTGTGTATTGCGCATGACCGCTGGAGACTGAGTGTGAACGAATGTGGCCTCTTTTGTCTGTTTTCCTGGCGCTACCTCCCTGACGCAGGGATTAGCGAGGCACTTCCTGTGGGGCGGGGTATCGCCGGAATGGATGAAGGCAAGCAAGTATGAATATGTCTGTTTATGAATATGTATGTTGATATGTATGTATATGTAATTGTATGGGCGTTTATGTATATGAGTGGATGGGCCATTCATCGTCTGTTTCCTGGCGCTACCTTGTTGACGCGGGAAACAGCGATAATAAGTAAATAGATATTATATATATATACATATATATATATATATATATATATATATATATATATATATATATATATATTATCCCTGGGGATAGGGGAGAAAGAATACTTCCCACGTATTCCCTGCGTGTCGTAGAAGGCGACTAAAAGGGAAGGGAGCGGGGGGCTGGAAATCCTCCCCTCTCGTTTTTTTTTTTTTTTTTTTTCCCAAAAGAAGGAACAGAGAAGGGGGCCAGGTGAGAATATTCCCTCAAAGGCCCAGTCCTCTGTTCTTAACGCTACCTCGCTATCGCGGGAAATGGCGAATAGTATGAAAAAAAAAAAAAAAAAAAAAAAAAAAAAATATATATATATATATATATATATATATATATATATATATATATTTTTTTCATTTTGCCTTGTCGCTGTCTCCCGCGTTTGCGAGGTAGCGCAAGGAAACAGACGAAAGAAATGGCCCGACACACCCCCATACACATGTATATACATACACGTCCACACACACAAATATACATACCCATACATCTCAATGTACAAACATATATACACACGCAGACACCTACATATATATATACATGCACATAACTCACACTGTCTGCCTTTATTCATTCCCATCGCCACCTCGCCACATATGGAATAACATCCCCCTACCCCCTCATGTGTGCGAGGTAGCGCTAGGAAAAGACAACAAAGGCCCCATTCGTTCACACTCAGTCTCTAGATGTCACGCACTAATGCCAGAAACCACAGCTACCTTTCCACATCCAGGCCCCACACAACTTTCCATGGTTTACCCCAGACACTTCACATGCCCTGATTCAATCCACTGACAGCACGTCGACCCCGGTATACCACATCGATCCAATTCACTCCATTCCTTGCCTGCCTTTCACCCTCCTGCATGTTCAGGCCCCGATCACTCAGAATCTTTTTCACTCCATCTTTCCACCTCCAATTTGGTCTCCCACTTCTCCTCGTTCCCTCCACCTCCCACACATATATCCTCTTGATCAACCTTTCCTCACTCATTCTCTCCAAGTGACCAAATCATTTCAAAACCCCCTCCTCTGCTCCCTCAACCACGCTCTTTTTATTTCCACTCATCTCTCTTACCCTCACATTACTTACTCGATCAAACCACCTCACACCACATTTTGTCCTCAAACATCTCATTTCCAGCACATCCACCCTCCTGCGCACAACTCTATCCATAGCCCACGCCTCGCAACCATACAAAATTGTTGGAACCACTATTCCTCCAAACATACCTATTTTTGCTTTCCGAGATAATGTTCTCGACTTCCACACATTCTTCAAGGCTCCCAGGATTTTTGCCCCCTCCCCCACCCTATGATTCACTTCCACTTCCATGGTTCCATCCGCTGCCAGATCCACTCCCAGATATCTAAAACACTTTACTTCCTCCAGTTTTTCTCCATTCAAACTTACCCCCCCAATTAACTTGACCCTCAATCCTACTGTACCTAATAACCTTGCTCTTATTCACATTTACTCTTAACTTTCTTCTTTCACACACTTTACCAAACTCAGTCACCAGCTTCTGCAGTTTCTCACGTGAATCAACCACCAGCTCTGTATCATCAGCGAACAACAACTGACTCACTTCCCAAGCTCTCTCATCCCCAACAGACTTCATACTTGCCACTCTTTCCAAAACTCTTGCATTCACCTCCCTAACAACCCCATCCATAAACATATATATATATATATATATATATATTATAGATAGTATGTTTGAGGAAAGGAACCTGGATGTTTTGGCTCTGAGTGAAACAAAGCTCAAGGGTATAGGGGAAGAGTGGTTTGGAAATGTCTTGGGAGTAAAGTCAGGGGTTAGTGAGAGGACAAGAGCAAGGAAAGGAGTATGCAATACTCCTGAAACAGGAGTGGTGGGAGTATGTAATAGAGTGTAAGAAAGTAAACTCTAGATTGATATGGGTAAAACTGAAAGTGGATGGAAAGAGATGAGTGATTATTGGTGCATTTGCACCTCGGCATGAGAAGAAAGATCATGAGAGGCAAGTGTTTTGGGAGCAGATGAGTGAGTGTTAGTAGTTTTGATGCACGAGACCGGGTTATAGTGATGGGTGATTTGAATGCAAAGGTGAGTAATGTGGCAGTTGAGGGAATAATCGGGTTACATTGGATGTTCAGTGTTGTAAATGGAAATGGTGAAGAGCTTGTAGATTTTAGTGCTGAAAAAGGACTGGTGATTGGGAATACCTGGTTTAAAAAGAGAGATATACGTAAGTATACATATGTAAGTAAGAGAGATGGCCAGAGAGCGTTACTGGATTATGTGTTAATTGATAGGTGTGTGAAAGAGAGACTTCTGGATGTTAAAGTGCTGAGAGGTGCAACTGGAGGGATGTCAGATCATTATCTTGTGAAGGTTAAGGTGAAGATTTGTAGAGGTTTTCAGAAAAGAAGAGAGAATGTTGGGTTGAAAAGAGTGGTGAGAGTAAGTGAGCTTGGGAAGGAGACTTGTGTGAGAAAGTACCAAGAGAGACTGAGTACAGAATGGAAAAAGGTGAGAACAAAGGAGGTAAGGGGAGTGGGGGAGGAATGGGATGTATTTGGGGAAGCAGTGATGGCTTGCGCAAAAGATGCTTGTGGCATGAGAAGCATGGGAGGTGGGCAAATTAGAAAGGGTAGTGAGGGGTGGGATGAAGAAGTAAGATTATTAGTGAAAGAGAAGAAAGAGGCATTTGGATGATTTTTGCAGGGAAATAATGCAAATGACTGGGAGATGTTTAAAAGAAAGAAGCAGGAGGTCAAGAGAAGGGTGCAAGAGGTGAAAAAGAGGGCAAATGAGAGTTGGGGTGAGAGAGTATCATTAAATTCTAGGGAGAATAAAAAGATGTTTTGGAAGGAGGTAAATAAAGTGCATAAGACGAGGGAACAAAAGGGAACATCAGTGAAGGGGGATAATGGGGACGTGATAACAAGTAGTGGTGATGTGAGAAGGTGATGGAGTGAGTATTTTGATGGTTTGTTGAATGTGTTTGATGACAGAGTGGCAGATATAGGATGTTTTGGTCGAGGTGGTGTGCAAAGTGAGAGAGTTAGGGAGAATGATATGGTAAACAGAGAAGAGGTAGTAAAAGCTTTGCGGAAAATGAAAGCCAGCAAGGCAGCGAGTTTGGATGGTACTGCAGTGGAATTCATTAAAAAAAAAGGGGGTGACTGTATAGTTGACTGGTTGGTAAGGTTATTTAATGTATGTATGATTCATGGTGAGGTGCCTGAGGATTGGCGGAATGCTTGCATAGTGCCACTGTACAAAGGCAAAGGGGATAAAAGTGAGTGCTCAAATTACAGAGGTATAAGTCTGTTGAGTATTCCTGGGAAATTATATGGGAGGGTATTGATTGAGAGGGTGAAGGCATGTACAGAGCATCAGATTGGGGAAGAGCAGTGTGGTTTCAGAAGTGATAGAGGATGTGTGGATCAGGTGTTTGCTTTGAAGAATGTATGTGAGAAATACTTAGAAAAGCAAATGGATTTGTATGTAGCATTTATGGATCTGGAGAAGGCATATGATAGAGTTGATAGAGATGCTCTGTGGAAGGTATTAAGAACGTATGGTGTGGGAGGCAAGTTGTCAGAAGCAGTGAAAAGTTTTTATCAAGGAAGTAAGGCATGTGTACGAGTAGGAAGAGAGGAAAGTGAATGTTTCTCAGTGAATGTTGGTTTGCGGCAGGGGTGCGTGATGTGCCCATGGTTTTTTAATTTGTTTATGGATGGGGTTGTTAGGGAGGTGAATGCAAGAGTTTTGGAAAGAGGGGCAAGTATGCAGTCTGTTGTGGATGAGAGAGCGTGGGAAGTGAGTCAGTTGTTGTTCGCTGATGATACAGAGCTGGTGGCTGATTCGGGTGAGAAACTGCAGAAGCTGGTGACTGAGTTTGGTAAAGTGTGTGAAAGAAGAAAGTTGAGAGTAAATGTGAATAAGAGCAAGGTTATTAGTTACAGTAGGGTTGAGGGACAAGTCAATTGGGAGGTAAGTTTGAATGGAGAAAAACTGGAGGAAGTGAAGTGTTTTAGATATCGGAGTGGATTTGGCAGTGGATGGAACCATGGAAGTGGAAGTGAATCATAGGGTGGGGGAGGGGGCAAAAGTTCTGGGAGCGTTGAAAAATGTATGGAAGTCGAGAACATTATCTTGGAAAGCAAAGTACGTTTGAAAGAACAGTGGTTCCAACAATGTTATATGGTTGCGAGGCGTGGGTTATAGACAGAGTTGTGCGGAGGAGGGTGGATGTGCTGGAAAGGAGATGATTGAGGACAATATGTGGTGTGAGGTGGTCTGATCGAGTAAGTAATGAAAGGGGAAGAGAGATGTGTGGTAATAAAAAGAGTGTGGTTGATAGAGCAGAAGAGGGTGTTCTGAAATGGTTTGGTCACATAGAGAGAATGAGCGAGGAAAGATTGACAAAAAGATATATGTGTCAGAGGTGGAGGGAACGAGGAAAAGTGGGAGACCAAATTGGAAGTGGAAAGATGGAGTGAAAAAGATTCTGAGTGATCGGGGCCTCAACATGCAGGAGGGTGGAAGGCGTGCAAGGAATAGAGTGAATTGGTATGATGTGTTATACAGGGGTTGACGTGCTGTCAATGGATTGAACCAGGGTATGTGAAGCGTCTGGGGTAAACCATGGAAAGTTCTGTGGGGCCTGGACATGGAAAGGGAGCTATGGTTTCGGTGCATTATACATGACAGCTAGAGAGTGAGTGTGAACAAATGTGGCCTTTGTTGTCTTTTCCTAGCGATACCTCGCACACATGCGGGGGGAGGGGGTTGTCATTTCATGTGTGGTGGGGTGGCGACGGGAATGAATAAGGGCAGACAGTATGAATTATGTACATGTGTATATATGTATATATCTCTTTGGGTATATATATGTATACCTTGAGATGTATAGGTTGAGAGAGCATAGGAGGGGTGTTGAAATTGTCTGGCCACATGGAGAGAATGAGTGAGGAAAGATTGACAAAGAGGAGATATGTGACAGAGGTGGAGGGAACGAAGAGAAGTGGGAGACCAAATTGGAGGTGGAAGGATGAAGTGAAAAAGATTTTGAGCAATCGGGGCCTGAACATGCAGGGGGGTGAAAGGTGTGCAAGGAATAGAGTGAACTGGAATGATGTGGTATACCAGGGTCAACGTGCTGTCATTGGATTGAACCAGGGCATGTGAAGCGTCTGGGGTAAACCATGGAAAGTTTTGTGGCGTCTGGATGTGGAAAGGGAGCTGTGGTTTCGGTGCATTATACATGACAGCTAGAGACCAAGTGTGAACGAATGTGGCCTTTGTTGTTGTTTCCTAGCGCTACCTCGTGGGGGAGGGGGTCGTCATTTCACATGTGGCGGGGTGGCGACGGGAATGAATAAAGGCATCAAGTATGAATTATGTACATGTGTATATATGTATATGTATGTATATATATATATATATATATATATATATATATATATATATATATATATATATATATATATATATTATATTATATTATATTTTGTCGCTGTCTCCCGCGTTTGCGAGGTAGCGCAAGGAAACAGACGAAAGAAATGGCCCAACCCCCCCCCATACACATGTATATACATACGTCCACACACGCAAATATACATACCTACACAGCTTTCCATGGTTTACCCCAGACGCCTCACATGCCCTGATTCAATCCACTGACAGCACGTCAACCCCGGTATACCACATCGCTCCAATTCACTCTATTCCTTGCCCTCCTTTCACCCTCCTGCATGTTCAGGCCCCGATCACACAAAATCTTTTTCACTCCATCTTTCCACCTCCAATTTGGTCTCCCTCTTCTCCTTGTTCCCTCCACCTCTGACATATGTCATATATCCTCTTGGTCAATCTTTCCTCACTCATCCTCTCCATGTGCCCAAACCACTTCAAAACACCCTCTTCTGCTCTCTCAACCACGCTCTTTTTATTTCCACACATCTCTCTTACCCTTACGTTACTCACTCGATCAAACCACCTCACACCACACATTGTCCTCAAACATCTCATTTCCAGCACATCCATCCTCCTGCGCACAACTCTATCTATAGCCCACGCCTCGCAACCATACATCATTGTTGGAACCACTATTCCTTCAAACATACCCATTTTTGCTTTCCGAGATAATGTTCTCGACTTCCACACATTCTTCAAGGCCCCCAGGATTTTCGCCCCCTCCCCCACCCTATGATCCACTTCCGCTTCCATGGTTCCATCCGCTGCCAGATCCACTCCCAGATATCTAAAACACTTCACTTCCTCCAGTTTTTCTCCATTCAAACTCACCTCCCAACTGACTTGACCCTCAACCCTACTGTACCTAATAACCTTGCTCTTAATCACATTTACTCTTAACTTTCTTCTTCCACACACTTTTCCAAACTCAGTCACCAGCTTCTGCAGTTTCTCAGATGAATCAGCCACCAGCGCTGTATCATCAGCGAACAACAACTGACCCACTTCCCAAGCTCTCTCATCCCCAACAGACTTCATACTTGCCCCTCTTTCCAAAACTCTTGCATTTACCTCCCTAACAACCCCATCCATAAACAAATTAAACAACCATGGAGACATCACACACCCCTGCCGCACCTACATTCACTGAGAACCAATCACTTTCCTCTCTTCCTACACGTACACATGCCTTACATCCTCGATAAAAACTTTTCACTGCTTCTAACAACTTTCCTCCCACACCATATATTCTTAATACCTTCCACAGAGCATCTCTATCAACTCTATCATATGCCTTCTCCAGATCCATAAATGCTACATACAAATCCATTTGCTTTTCTAAGTATTTCTCACATACATTCTTCAAAGCAAACACCTGATCCACACATCCTCTACCACTTCTGAAACCACACTGCTCTTCCCCAATCTGATGCTCTGTACATGCCTTCACCCTCTCAATCAATACCCTCCCATATAATTTACCAGAAATACTCAACAAACTTATACCTCTGTAATTTGAGCACTCACTCTTATCCCCTTTGCCTTTGTACAATGGCACTATGCACGCATTCCGCCAATCCTCAGGCACCTCACCATGAGTCATACATACATTAAATAACCTTACCAACCAGTCAACAATACAGTCACCCCCTTTTTTAATGAATTCCACTGCAATACCATCCAAACCTGCTGCCTTGCCGGCTTTCATCTTCCGCAAAGCTTTCACTACCTCTTCTCTGTTTACCAAATCATTTTCCCTAACCCTCTCACTTTGCACACCACCTCGACCAAAACACCCTATATCTGCCACTCTATCATCAAACACATTCAACAAACCTTCAAAATACTCACTCCATCTCCTTCTCACATCACCACTACTTGTTATCACCTCCCCATTTGCGCCCTTCACTGAAGTTCCCATTTGCTCCCTTGTCTTACGCACTTTATTTACCTCCTTCCAGAACATCTTTTTATTCTCCCTAAAATTTAATGATACTCTCTCACCCCAACTCTCATTTGCCCTTTTTTTCACCTCTTGCACCTTTCTCTTGACCTCCTGTCTCTTTCTTTTATACATCTCCCACTCAATTGCATTTTTTCCCTGCAAAAATCGTCCAAATGCCTCTCTCTTCTCTTTCACTAATACTCTTACTTCTTCATCCCACCACTCACTACCCTTTCTAATCAACCCACCTCCCACTCTTCTCATGCCACAAGCATGGGGGATAGGGGATTAAGAATACATCCCACATATTCCCTGCGTGTCGTAGAAGGCGACTAAAAGGGGAGGGAGCGGGGGGCTGGAAATCCTCCCCTCTCTCTCTTTTTTTTTTTTTTTCCCAAAAGAAGGAACAGAGGGGGCCAGGTGAGGATATTCCAAAAAAGGCCCAGTCCTCTGTTCTTAACGCTACCTCGCTATCGCGGGAAATGGCGAATAGTATGAAAAAAAAAAAAAAATATATATATATATATATATGTATACATTGAAATGTATAGGTACGTATATGTGTGTGTGTGGACATGTATGTATATACAGGTGTATGTGGGTGGGTTGGGCCATTCTTTCGTCTGTTTCCTTGCGCTACCTCGCTAACGAGGGAGACAGCGACAAAGTATAATAAATACATAAAAAAAATATATATCATTGTACTTGGTCGCTGTCTCACCCAAATTAGCCACTGAGTTGGGTAAACTGTGTGAAAGAAGAAAGTTGAGAGTAAACGTGAATAAGAGCAAGGTTATTAGGTGTACAGAAGGGTTGAGGGACAAGTCAACTAGGAGGTAAGTTTGAATGGAGAAAAACTGGAGGAAGTGAAGTGTTTTAGATATCTAGGAGTGGACTTGGCAGCGGATGGAATCATGGAAGCGGAAGTGAGTCACAGGGTTGGGGAGGGGGCAAAAGTTCTGGGAGCAAAGAAAAATGTTGGAAGGCAAGAACATTATCTCGGAAAGCAAAAATGGGTATGTTTGAAGGCATAGTGGTTCCAATAATGTTATATTTTTGCAAGGCATGGGCTATAGATAGAGTTGTGCAGAGGAGCTTGGATGTGTTGGAAATGAGATGTTCGAGGACACTATGTGATGTGAGTTATGACAATGGCACAGGGAGAGGCTTCATCCTGAGGTTTGAAGATGAAGAAGAGAAGAATACATGGTATCCAACCTAAGCAGCAATATAATGGATGAATATGTGACTCATTTGCTTTTTATAGGAGCTTAAGCAAAGAACCAATAAGAAATCTTGCCTAGTTTGATAAGAATTATAATGAATGAACATGATACTAACTGAAAACTGAACTTGAAGTTTCATAACACTATATATCAAAATACATGCTCCTGAAAAATTACTGAGTTTGAGATGCGGAGTGATAAATGAGGAATACCACCAAGCCAACTGCAAATTCATGAGGATTTAGGAAATGTTTAGACTGGAAACCAGTTCACACTTGATAAATGGATGTTTAAGGAAGAGTCAAAACCTAAGCCCCAGTCAATCAGAAGGGTCACAAACTTGATTTCTATTCACTCTTGAGTCCAGTCTTAAATATAATCTCCCTTTTGAATCAGCTGTATCAACAGGAGCTTCATATCATAATTAAATGTATAACTAATGGTCTTCCAACAATTACTTCGGTTGATAAACAAAACCCAGTATGAATAATTCTACACCAAAAACCCAAATACTGAAAGTACTTTTCAAAACATTGATAAAAAGGTTAAATGAAAAATATCAATATTTCTCATGAAAAATTACATATGGTAACTAACATAATTCTGTTAGGTTTCTGTGATGATATGAAAAAGCAAAATCTTAATACATATAAAAAAAAAATAGGCAATTTCTCTGAACACATTATCAGGTGATATACACTACTGTACAGTTACAAGGGTATTCATCTGAGAAGTTAAAGTATGTTTACAGTTTACATATCTCATTTTCTCTTGGAGTTTTTATATTTCAAAACACACTTCTCATTGAATATGGCATAATGTCAAGTCTACAATTCATATCTCGGGTCTTGAAATATCCCAATCACACATGATTAGATAAGATATGGCACATGATACCCGCTCAACCCTGATGGTTGCTTTGTCATAACCACCATTCCCTGAGTGAGTGTGGCTAATTCTACTCTGAGAAAGACAGAGGAACAAAGTCCAAACCAATCAAATTACCAAATCTAAAGTGCTAATTGTATCACTCTAATGTATATCATTATCTAGAGTGCAGTCTAAAAATACTAGTATTTGTAAGAATAATCAGCACATCACCTGACTAAAATTCCTGTTGAAAATTCTCACATTTCTTGCTTTTTCTGACAGTATGATCACAAATTCAGAAGAAAAAAAATTATGAGCAAAACTATCATTTTTGAACAATGAAAACTGAAGAAAGGTAACTGCAAAATTCCTGTTCTTGTCGTGTACTGATATAAAGCACCGCTTACATCAAATCCATTATCATGGAGCACAATGAACTTTTGCAAGAAATGCAGAATCTTGAAAAACTGCCAATAACTGAGCGTGTGAAACTAGCTCAAAAAAGAAGAAAGCAGCAGCTAACAAACTATGCAAAATGGGCAAAGACAGATAACAGTAGCAGCAGGCCAAAAACAAAAAATACAAGAGGGATTACATTTTCTCCAGATGTACAACTGATGGACATTGCAGCAAGGGCATCATTTGATGAAATGCGCAATCTTCTAAAAACAGGTACCTCAAGCGTGTAGAAGTCACAACACACTTAAATTTGGTTTTAAATTACAGTAAGCTAATACTAGTATCAGCTAAAATAATCTTAAAACACTAATACATGAGATGAACTCTAAATCATTTTACTCCTCTAAGTTCTCTCTATCCCTTTGCCATTTTTTCTAAGGATCAACACACAACCACTGTATTGAAATACACTTCTGATACTTTGCACAGCACATAGTAAGTATTATGACCGTAAAATGAAATACAAGTTGTGACTTTAAGCAAGAGACTTTTAGAGATTCCACTTCTCACACAGGAACCCAAGTAAGAAGTCTAGTTACACTTCCTGGGACCTAACTTGGGAATATTGTCTAAAATAAAAGGCAAAAGAAGTTGATATACAGTACATGTACATATGTAAAAGTCACTTTAATTGAAGGTACAAAATAAATAAATCATGAGCATTCACCTGATATGGTTTTTAAGTTTGCTTATACAAGTGGACTCAGATGAAGGAGTAAGTGGTGTGATTAGGCAGACAAAGGGTCAAATCATGTGAATCAATCTGTGGGTGAATTTGTAGGTGAAACTAGATGTAATGACTCTTGTAGCTTCTCTTGCGAACTTGCTCTAACCTTGTATATATTACCAATATCATACTTATTGTCATGGAAGGTAAGCCAAGTGCCCTCCCAACATTCACTGCTCATTCAGCACCATCTATTTTTCATTTCTTTTTTCAACTAGGCTCATTCTTGTCACTTGTTACACATTTCTGAGTCAAATTTGGGGAATTGGCCATAATCACATAAATAAATGTATCTGAGAACATACACCACCAGACACAATGGATTTGTAGGAAAACTACAAGGTATCACATGAGGACCGTAACTGGTGTTATACTTGCACCATGAAACAAAGTAGTTTGTTTGGCACCAGATTCATATGTCCAACACCACATCTTCCCAACTTTAGTTACTGCGTATTTCTATCAATCAATAAAGAGAAACAGAAAGTCTGAAGACCTTACTTTTCTGCTCATTTCAAAGTATGAACAAAGGAAGTCACTTGGTGTTTATAGGTTAAAAGCAGAACTTATGGCTTAGAGCAAAACATATTTATTTTATTTATTTTGCTTTGTCGCTGTCTCCCGCATTAGCGAGGTAGCGCAAGGAAACAGACGAAAGAATGGTCCAACCCACCCACATACACATGTATATACATACACGTCCACACACGCAAATATACATACCTATACAACTCAATGTATACATATATATATATATATATATATATATATATATATATATATATATATATATATATATACACACAGACATATACATATATATATATACACACAGACATATACATATATATATACACATGTACATAATTCATAGTCTGCCTTTATTCATTTCCATTGCCACCTTGCCACACATGGAATAACATCCCCCTCCCCCCTCATGTGTGCAAGGTAGCGCTAGGAAAAGACAACAAAGGCCACATTCGTTCACACTCAGTCTCTAGCTGTCATGTAATAATGCACCGAAACCACAGCTACCTTTCCACATCCAGGCCCCACAGAACTTTCCATGGTTTACCCCAGATGCTTCACATGCCCTGGTTCAATCCATTGACAGCACGTCGACCCCGGTACACCACATCATTCCAATTCACTCTATTCCTTGCCCGCCTTTCACACTCCTGCATGTTCAGGCCCCGATCACTCAAAATCTTTTTCACTCCATCTTTCCACCTCCAATTTGGTCTCCCACTTCTCCTCGTTCCCTCCACCTCTGACACATATATCCTCTTGATCAATCTTTCCTCACTCAATCTCTCCATGTAACCAAACCATTTCAAAACACCCTCTTCTACTCTCTCAACCACACTCTTTTTATTTCCACACATCTCTCTTACCCTATTATTACTTAATCAAACCACCTCACACCACATATTGTCCTCAAACATCTCATTTCCAACACATCCACCCTCCTGCGCACAACTCTATCCTTAGCCCATGCCTCGCAACCATACAACATTGTTGGAACCACTATTCCTTCAAACATACCCATTTTTGCTTTCCAAGATAATGTTCTCGACTTCCACACATTCTTCAAGGCTCCCAGAACTTTCGCCCCCTCCCCCACCCTATGATTCACTTCCGCTTCCATGGTTCCATCCGCTGCCAGATCCACTCCCAGATATCTAAAACACTTCACTTCCTCCAGTTTTCTCCATTCAAACTTACCTCCCAATTGACTTGACCCTCAACCCTACTGTACCTCATAACCTTGCTCTTATTCACATTTACTCTCAACTTTCTTCTTTCCCACACTTTGCCAAACTCAGTCACCAGCTTCTGCAGTTTCTCACATGAATCAGCCACCAGCGCTGTATCATCAGCGAACAACAACTGACTCACTTCCCAAGCTCTCTCATCCACAACAGACTGCATACTTGCCCCTCTTTCCAAAACTCTTGCATTCACCTCCCTAACAACCCCATTCATAAACAAATTAAACAACCATGGAGACATCACACCCCTGCCGCAAACCAACATTCACTGAAAACCAATCACTTTCCTCTCTTCCTACACGTACACATGCCTTACATCCTCGATAAAAACTTTTCACTGCTTCTAAAAACTTGCCTCCCACACCATATATTCTTAATACCTTCCACAGAGCATCTCTATCATCTCTATCATATGCCTTCTCCAGATCCATAAATGCTTCATACAAATCCATTTGCTTTTCTAAGAATTTCTCACACATTCTTCAAAGCAAACTACCTGATCCACACATCCTCTACTACTTCTGAAACCACACTGCACTTCCCCAATCTGATGCTCTGTACATGCCTTCACCCTCTCAATCAATACCCTCCCATATGATTTACCAGGGATACTCAACAAACTTATACCTCTGTAATTTAAGCACTCACTCTTATCCCCTTTGCCTTTGTACAATGGCACTATGCAAGCATTCTGCCAATCCTCAGGCACCTCACCATGAATCATACATAGTTTAAATAACCTTTCCAACCAGTCAACAATACAGTCACCCCTTCTTTAATAAATTCCACTGCAATACCATCCAAACCTGCTGCCTTGCCTGCTTTCATCTTTCGCAAAGCTTTTACTACCTCTTCTCTGTTTACCAAATCATTTCCCTAACCCTCTCACTTTGCACACCACCTCGACCAAAACACCCAATATCTGCCACTCTATCATCAAACACATTCAACAAACCTTCAAAATAATCACTCCATCTCCTTCTCACATCACCACTATTTGTTATCACCTCCCCATTAGGTCCCTTCACTGAAGTTCCCATTTGTCCCCTTGTCTTATGCACTTTATTTACCTCCTTCCAAAACATCTTTTTATTCTCCCTAGAATTTAATAATACTCTCTCACCCCAACTCTCATTTGCCCTCTTTTTCACATCTTGCACCTTTCTCTTGACCTCCTGCCTCTTTCTTTTATACATCTCCCACTCATTTGCATTATTTCCCTGCAAAAATCGTCCAAATGCCTCTCTCTTCTCTTTCACTAATAATCTTACTTCTTCATCCCACCACTCACTACCCTTTCTAATCTGCCCACCTCCCACGCTTCTCATGCCAAAAGCATCTTTTGCGCAAGCCATCACTGCTTCCCTAAATACATCCCATTCCTCCCCCACTTATGTTCCCTAATTGATAAAGGGCATTATAATGAAAAAGCATTAATTTGGGGGACACTACCTTAGACTTCAAACTACAGATGAAGCATGGTTGTAAAATTTCACTGTAAACAGTATCAGGAAACTACAAATCTCAAAGTAATGGGGTATATTACAGTGGAAATCTTTTTCAAACCCTGATTAACATCACCAATAATAAGAACAACAAACGCAAAGATAACAAGTATTTACCCTGTTCAGATTCATATGTGGAAGTCTCTAATCTTAATATTCACTTAAGACATACATTTTCAAGAAATACACGGCTCATATATCATCCAAACTTTACCTCTACAAATGCTGCAAGTTTCCCTTAAAACGACTATTAGAAATTCATCATAATTATCTTTATTAAAAAAGGGGGTGACTGTATTGTTGACTGGTTGGTAAGGTTATTTAATGTATGTATGACTCACGGTGAGGTGCCTGAGGATTGGCGGAATGTGCGCATAGTGCCATTGTACAAAGGCAAAGGGGATAAGAGTGAGTGCTCAAATTACAGAGGTATAAGTTTGTTGAGTATTCCTGGTAAATTATATGGGAGGGTATTGATTGAGAGGGTGAAGGCATGTACAGAGCATCAGATTGGGGAAGAGCAGTGTGGTTTCAGAAGTGGTAGAGGATGTGTGGATCAGGTGTTTGCTTTGAAGAATGTATGTGAGAAATACTTAGAAAAGCAAATGGATTTGTATGTAGCATTTATGGATCTGGAGAAGGCATATGATAGAGTTGATAGAGATGCTCTGTGGAAGGTATTAAGAATATATGGTGTGGGAGGCAAGTTGTTAGAAGCAGTGAAAAGTTTTTATCGAGGATGTAAGGCATGTGTACGTGTAGGAAGAGAGGAAAGTGATTGGTTCTCAGTGAATGTAGGTTTGCGGCAGGGGTGTGTGATGTCTCCATGGTTGTTTAATTTGTTTATAGATGGGGTTGTTAGGGAGGTAAATGCAAGAGTTTTGGAAAGAGGGGCAAGTATGAAGTCTGTTGGGGATGAGAGAGCTTGGGAAGTGAGTCAGTTGTTGTTCGCTGATGATACAGCGCTGGTGGCTGATTCATGTGAGAAACTGCAGAAGCTGGTGACTGAGTTTGGTAAAGTGTGTGGAAGAAGAAAGTTAAGAGTAAATGTGAATAAGAGCAAGGTTATTAGGTACAGTAGGGTTGAGGGTCAAGTCAATTGGGAGGTGAGTTTGAATGGAGAAAAACTGGAGGAAGTGAAGTGTTTTAGATATCTGGGAGTGGATCTGGCAGCGGATGGAACCATGGAAGCGGAAGTGGATCATAGGGTGGGGGAGGGGGCGAAAATTCTGGGGGCCTTGAAGAATGTGTGGAAGTCGAGAACATTATCTCGGAAAGCAAAAATGGGTATGTTTGAAGGAATAGTGGTTCCAACAATGTTGTATGGTTGCGAGGCGTGGGCTATGGATAGAGTTGTGCGCAGGAGGATGGATGTGCTGGAAATGAGATGTTTGAGGACAATGTGTGGTGTGAGGTGGTTTGATCGAGTGAGTAACGTAAGGGTAAGAGAGATGTGTGGAAATAAAAAGAGCGTGGTTGAGAGAGCAGAAGAGGGTGTTTTGAAGTGGTTTGGGCACATGGAGAGAATGAGTGAGGAAAGATTGACCAAGAGGATATATGTGTCAGAGGTGGAGGGAACGAGGAGAAGAGGGAGACCAAATTGGAGGTGGAAAGATGGAGTGAAAAAGATTTTGTGTGATTGGGGCCTGAACATGCAGGAGGGTGAAAGGAGGGCAAGGAATAGAGTGAATTGGAGCGATGTGGTATACCGGGGTTGACGTGCTGTCAGTGGATTGAATCAAGGCATGTGAAGCGTCTGGGGTAAACCATGGAAAGCTGTGTAGGTATGTATATTTGCGTGTGTGGACGTATGTATATACATGTGTATGGGGGGGGGGGTTGGGCCATTTCTTTCGTCTGTTTCCTTGCGCTACCTCGCAAATGCGGGAGACAGCGACAAAGTATAATAAAATAAAAAAAATAATAATAATAATAATGATAATAATAATAATAATAATAATAATAATTTTTATTTTATTTTTATTTTATTTTGCTTTGTCGCTGTCTCCCGCGTTTGTGAGGTAGCGCAAGGAAACAGACGAAAGAAATGGCACAACCCACCCCCATACACAATGTACACACACACATGCCCACACACGCAAATATACATACCTATACATCTCAATGTACACATATATATACACACACAGACACATACATATATACCCATGCACACAATTCACACTGCCTGCCCCTATTCATTCCCATCGCCACCTCACCACACATGGAATACCATCCCCCTCCCCCTCATGTGTGCGAGGTAGCACTAGGAAAAGACAACAAAGGCCCCATTCGTTCACACTCAGTATCCAGCTGTCACGCAATAATGCCCGAAACCACAGCTACCTTTCCACATCCAGGCCCCACACAACTTTCCATGGTTTATCCCAGACGCTTCACATGCCCTGATTCAATCCACTGACAGTACGTCAACCCCGGTATACCACATTGATCCAATTCATTCTATTCCTTGCCCGCCTTTCACCCTCCTGCATGTTCAGGCCCCGATCACTCAAAATCTTTTTCACTCCATCTTTCCACCTCCAATTTGGTCTCCCACTTCTCGTTCCCTCCACATCCGACACATATGTCCTCTTGGTCAATCTTTCCTCACTCATTCTCTCCATGTGACCAAACCATTTCAAAACACCCTCTTCTGCTCTCACAACCACGCACTTTTTATTTCCACACATCTCTCTTACCCTTACATTACTTACTCGATCAAACCACCTCACACCACATATTGTCCTCAAACATCTCATTTCCAGCACATCCACCCTCCTGCGCACAACTCTATCCATAGCCACGCCTCGCAACCATACAACACTGTTGGAACCACTATTCCTTCAAACACACCCATTTTTGCTTTCCAAGATAATGTTCTCGACTTCCACACATTCTTCAAGGCTCCCAGGATTTTCACCCCCTCCCCCACCCTATGGTTCACTTCTGCTTCCATGGTTCCATCGGCTGCCAGATCCACTCCCAGATATCTAAAACACTTTACTTCCTCCAGTTTTTCTCCATTCAAACTTACCTCCCAATTGACTTGACCCTTAACCCTACTGTACCTAATAACCTTGCGCTTATTCACATTTACTCTTAACTTTCTTCTTTCACACACTTTACCAAAGTCAGTCACCAGCTTCTGCAGTTTCTCACATGAATCAGCTACCAGCGCTGTATCATCAGCGAACAACAACTGACTCACTTCCCAAGCTCTCTCATCCACAACAGAAATAATAAGAAAAAATAATAATAATAATAATAATAATAATAATAATAATAATAATAATAATAATAATTATAATAATAATAATAGTAGTAATAATAATAATAATAATAATAATAATAATAATAATAATAATAATAATAATAATAATTTGATATTTTTTATTATACTTTGTCGCTGTCTCCCGCGTTTGCGAGGTAGCGCAAGGAAACAGACGAAAGAAATGGCCCAACCCACCCCCCATACACATGTATATACATACGTCCACACACGCAAATATACATACCTACACAGCTTTCCATGGTTTACCCCAGACGCTTCACATGCCCCGATTCAATCCACTGACAGCACGTCAACCCCGGTATACCACATTGCTCCAATTCACTCTATTCCTTGCCCTCCTTTCACCCTCCTGCATGTTCAGGCCCCGATCACACAAAATCTTTTTCACTTCATCTTTCCACCTCCAATTTGGTCTCCCTCTTCTCCTCGTTCCCTCCACCTCCGACACATATATCCTCTTGGTCAATCTTTCCTCACTCATTCTCTCCATGTGCCCAAACCACTTCAAAACACCCTCTTCTGCTCTCTCAATCACGCTCTTTTTATTTCCACACATCTCTCTTACCCTTACGTTACTCACTCGATCAAACCACCTCACACCACACATTGTCCTCAAACATCTCATTTCCAGCACATCCATCCTCCTGCGCACAACTCTATCCATAGCCCACGCCTCGCAACCATACAACATTGTTGGAACCACTATTCCTTCAAACATACCCATTTTTGCTTTCTGAGATAATGTTCTCGACTTCCACACATTCTTCAAGGCCCCCAGAATTTTCGCCCCCTCCCCCACCCTATGATCCACTTCCGCTTCCATGGTTCCATCCGCTGCCAGATCCACTCCCAGATATCTAAAACACTTCACTTCCTCCAGTTTTTCTCCATTCAAACTCACCTCCCAATTGACTTGACCCTCAACCCCACTGTACCTAATAACCTTGCTCTTATTCACATTTACTCTTAACTTTCTTCTTCCACAGACTTTACCAAACTCAGTCACCAGCTTCTGCAGTTTCTCACATTAATAATAATAATTTTATCGAGGATGTAAGGCATGTGTACGTGTAGGAAGAAAGGAAAGAGATTGGTTCTCAGTGAATGTAGGTTTGCAGCAGGGGTGTGTGATGTCTCCATGGTTGTTTAATTTGTTTATGGATGGGGTTGTTAGGGAGGTGAATGCAAGAGTTTTGGAAAGAGGGGCAAGTATGAAGTCTGTTGGGGATGAGAGAGCTTGAGAAGTGAGTCAGTTGTTGTTCGCTGATGATACAGCGCTGGTGGCTGATTCATGTGAGAAACTGCAGAAGCTAGTGACTGAGTTTGGTAAAGTGTGTGAAAGAAGAAAATTAAGAGTAAATGTGAATAAGAGCAGGGTAATTAGGTACAGTAGGGTTGAGGGTCAAGTCAATTGGGAGGTAAGTTTGAATGGAGAAAAACTGGAGGAAGTAAAGTGTTTTAGATATCTGGGAGTGGATCTGGCAGCGGATGGAACCATGGAAGCCGAAGTGGATCATAGGGTGGGGGAGGGGGTGAAAATCCTGGGAGCCTTGAAGAATGTGTGGAAGTCAAGAACATTATCTCGGAAAGCAAAAATGGGTATGTTTGAAGGAATAGTGGTTCCAACAATGTTGTATGGTTGCGAGGCGTGGGCTATGGATAGAGTTGTGCACAGGAGGATTGATGTGCTGGAAATGAGATGTCTGAGGACAATGTGTGGTGTGAGGTGGTTTGATCGAGTAAGTAACGTAAGGGTAAGAGAGATGTGTGGAAATAAAAAGAGCGTGGTTGAGAGAGCAGAAGAGGGTGTTTTGAAATGGTTTGGGCACATGGAGAGAATGAGTGAGGGAAGATTGACCAAGAGGATATATGTGTCGGAGGTGGAGGGAACGAGGAGAAGTGGGAGACCAAATTGGAGGTGGAAAGATGGAGTGAAAAAGATTTTGTGTGATCGGGGACTGAACATGCAGGAGGGTGAAAGGAGGGCAAGGAATAGAGTGAATTGGATCGATGTGTTATACCGGGGTTGACGTGCTGTCAGTGGATTGAATCAGGGCATGTGAAGCGTCTGGGGTAAACCGTGGAAAGCTGTGTAGGTATGTATATTTGTGTGTGTGGACGTATGTATATACATGTGTATGGGGTGGGTTGGGCCATTTCTTTCGTCTGTTTCCTTGCGCTACCTCGCAAACGCGGGAGACAGCGACAAAGCAAAAAAAAAAAAAGAAAAAAACCCAATAATAATGATAATAATAATATCCCTGGGGATAGGAGAGAAGGAATACTTCCCATGCATTCCTTACAAGTCATAGAAGGCGACCAAAGGGTACGGGAGCAGGGGGCTACAAACCATCCCCTCCTTGTATTTCAACTTTCTAAAAGGGGAAACAGAAGGAGTCACGAGGGGAGTGCTCATCCTCCTCGAAGGCTCAGATTGGAGTGTCTAAATGTGTGTGGATGTAACCAACATGAGAAAAAAGGAGAGATAGGAAGTATGTCTGAAGAAAGGAACCTGGATGTTTTGGCTCTGAGTGAAACGAAGCTCAAGGGTAAAGGGGAAGAGTGGTTTGGGAATGTCTTGGGAGTAAAGTCAGGGGTTAGTGAGAGGACAAGAGCAAGGGAAGGAGTAGCACTACTCCTGAAACAGGAGTGGTGGGAGTATGTGATAGAATGTAAGAAAGTTAACTCTAGATTGATATGGGTAAAACTGAGAGTGGATGGAGGGAGATGGGTGATTATTGGTGCATATGCACCTGGGCATGAGAAGAAAGATCATGAGAGGCAAGT
This sequence comes from Panulirus ornatus, assembly GCF_036320965.1. NCBI lineage: Eukaryota > Metazoa > Arthropoda > Malacostraca > Decapoda > Palinuridae > Panulirus > Panulirus ornatus. The sequence continues at coordinate 18,802,247 of NC_092228.1, forward strand.
GTTTTGGGAGCAGCTGAGTGAGTGTGTTAGTAGTTTTGATGCAAGAAACCGGTTTATAGTGATGGGTGACTTGAATGCAAAGGTGAGTAATGTGGCAGTTGAGGGAATAATTGGTGTACATAGGGTGTTCAGTGTTGTAAATGGAAATGGAAGAGCTTGTAGATTTATGTTCTGAAAAAGACTGGTGATTGGGAATACCTGGTTTAAAAAGAGAGATATAGATAAGTATACGTATGTAGGTAGGAGAGATGGCCAGAGAGCATTATTGGATTACGTGTTAATTGACAGCCGCGCAAAAGAGAGACTTTTGGATGTTAATGAGCTGAGAAGTGCAACTGGAGGGATGTCTGATCATTATCTTGTGGAGGCGAAGGTGAAGATTTGTAGAGGTTTTCAGAAAAGAAGAGAATGTTGGGGTGAAGAGAGTGGTGAGAGTAAGTGAGCTTGGGAAGGAGAATTGTGTGAGGAAGTAACAGGAGAGACTGAAAACAGAATGGAAAAAGGTGAGAACAAAGGACGTAAGGGGAGTAGGGGAGGAATGGGATGTATTTAGGGAAGCAGTGATGGCTTGTGCAAAAGATGCTTGTGGCATGAGAAGCGTGGGAGGTGGGCAAATTAGAAAGGGTAGTGAGTGGTGGGATGAATAAGTAAGATTATTAGTGAAAGAGAAGAGAGAGGCACTTGGATGATTTTTGCAGGGAAATAATGCAAATGAGTGGGAGATGTATAAAAGAAAGAGGCAGGAGGTCAAGAGAAAGGTGCAAGAGGTGAAAAAGAGGGCAAATGAGACTTGGGGTGAGAGAGTATCATTAAATTCTAGGGAGAATAAAAAGATGTTTTGGAAGGATGTAAATAAAGTGCATAAGACGAGGGAACAAATGGGAACATCTGTGAAGGGGTCTAATGGGGAGGTGATAACAAGTAGTGGTGATGTGAGGATATGGAGTGAGTATTTTGAAGGTTTGTTGAATGTGTTTGATGATAGAGTGGTAGATATAAGGTGTTTTGGTTGAGGTAATGTGCAAAGTGAGAGGATTACAGAGAATAATTCGGTAAACAGAGAAGAGGTAGTAAAAGCTTTACGGAAGATGAAAGCCGGCAAGGCAATGGGTTTGGATGGTATTGCAGTGGAATTTATTAAAAAAGGGGGTGACTGTATTGTTGACTGGTTGGTAAGGTTATTCAATGTATGTATGACTTATGGTGAGGTGCCTGAGGATTGGCGGAATGTGTGAGAAATACTTAGAAAAACAGTTGGATTTGTGTATGAGTAAGAAGAAAGGACAACGACAACATATAATAAATAAATAAATAAATAAAATTCATTTATTTATTTATCTATTATACTTTGTCGGTCTCCCGCGTCAGTGAGGTAGCGCAAGGAAACAGACGAAAGAATGGCCCAACCCACCCACTTTCACATGTATATACATACACGTCCACACACACATATACATACCTATACATATATATACATACACAGACATATATACACATGCACATAATTCATACTTGCTGCCTTTATTCATTCCTGTCACCACCCAGCCACACATGAAATGACAACCCCGTCCCCCTGCATGCGCACGAGGTAGCGCTAAGAAAAGACAACAAAGGCCACATTCGTTCACACTCAGTCTCTAGCTGTCCTGTATAATGCACCGAAACCACTGCTCCCTTTCCACATCCAGGCCCCACACAACTTTCCATGGTTTACCCCAGATGCTTCACATGCACTGGTTCAATTCACTGACAGCACGTCGACCCCGGTATACCACATTGATCCAATTCACTCTATTTCTTGCACGCCTTTCCCCCTCCTGCATGTTCAGGCCCCGATCACTCAAAATCTTTTTCACTACATCTTTCCACCTCCAATTTGGTCTCCCACTTCTCCTCGTTCCCTCCACCTCTGACACATATATCCACTTGGTCAATCTTTCCTCACTCATTCTCTCCATGTGACTAAATCATTTCAAAACACCCTCTTCTACTCTCTCAACCACACTCCTTATATTACCACATATCTCTCTTACCCTTTCATTACTTACTCGATCAAACCACCTCACACCACATATTGTCCTCAAACATCTCATTTCCAACACATCCAACCTCCTTTGCACAATTCATCTATAGCCAACCCTCACACCATATAACATTGTTGGAACCACTATTCCTTCAAACATACCCATTTTTGCTTTCCAAGATAAAGTTCTCACCTTCCACACATTTTTCAACACTCCCAGAACTTTCGCCCCCTCCCCTACCCTGTGACTCACTTCCGCTTCAATGGCTCCATCCGCTGCCAAATCCACTCCCAGATATCTAAAACACTTCACTTCCTCCAGTTTTTATCCATTCAAACTTACCTCCCAACTGACTTGTCACTCAACCCTACTGCACCTAATAACCTTGCTATTATTCACATTTACTCTCAGCTTTCCTCTTTCACACACTTTTCCAAACTCAGTCACCAGCTTTTGCAGTTTCTCACCCGAATCTGCGACCAGCGAACAACAACTGACTCACTTCCCAAGCTCTCTCATCCACAATAGACTGCATACTTGCCTCTCTCTCTCCAAAACTCTTGCATTCACCTCAATAACAACCCCATCCATAAATAAATTAAATAACCATGGAGACATTATGCGCCCCTGCCACAAACAGACATTTACTGAGAACCAATCACTTTCCTCTCTTCCTATTCGTACACATGCCTTACATCCTTGATAAGAACTTTTCACTGCTTCTGACAACTTGCCTCCAACACCATATATTCTTAATACCTTCCACAGAGCATTTCTATCAACTTTATCATATGCCTTCTCCAGATCCATAAATGCTACATACAAATCCATTTGTTTTTCTCTAAGTATTTCTCACATACATTCTTCAAAGCAAACACCTGATCCACACATCCTCTACCACTTCTGAAACCACACTGCTCTTCCCCAATCTGATGTTCTGTGCATGCTTTCACCCACTCAATCAATACCGTCCCATATAGTTTCCCAGGAATACTCAACAAACTTATACCTCTATAATTTGAGCACTCACCTTTATCCCCTTTGCCTCTGTGCAGTGGCGCTATGCATGCATTCCACCAATCCTCTGGCACCTCACCATGAGTCATTTTTCATTTTTTTTTATTTTGCTTTGTCGCTGTCTCCCGCGTTAGCGAGGTAGCGCAAGGAAACAGACGAAAGAATGGTCCAACCCGCCCACATACACATGTATATACATACACGTCCACACACGCAAATATACATAACTATACATCTCAATGTACACATATATATATATATATACACACAGACATATACCTATATACACATGTACATAATTCATACTGTCTGCCTTTCTTTGTTCCCATCGCCACCTCACCACACATGGAATAACAACCCCCTCCCCCCTCATGTGTGCAAGGTAGCGCTAGGAAAAGACACCAAAGGCCCCATTCGTTCACACTTAGTCTCTAGCTGTCATGTAATAATGCACCGATACCACAGCTCCCTTTCCACATCCAGGCCCCACAGAACTTTCCATGGTTTACCCCAGACGCTTCACATGCCCTGGTTCAATCCATTGACAGCACGTCGACCCCGGTATACCACATCGTTCCAATTCACTCTATTCCTTGCCCGCCTTTCACACTCCTGCATGTTCAGGCCCCAATCACTCAAAATCTTTTTCACTCCATCTTTCCACCTCCAATTTGGTCTCCCACTTCTCCTCGTTCCCTCCACCTCTGACACATATATCCTCTTGGTCAATCTTTCCTCACTCATTCTCTCCATGTGACCAAACCATTTCAAAACACCCTCTTCTGCTCTCTCAACCACACTCTTTTTATTTCCACACATCTCTCTTACCCTTACATTACTTACTCGATCAAACCACCTCACACCACATATTGCCCTCAAACATCTCATTTCCAGCACATCCACCCTCCTGCGCAGAACTCTATCTATAGCCCATGCCTCGCAACCATATAACATTGTTGGAACCACTATTATTTCAAACATACCCATTTTTGCTTTCTGAGATAATGTTTTCGACTTCCAAACATTCTTCAAGGCCCCCAGAATTTTCGCCCCCTCCCCCACCCTATGATTCACTTCCGCTTCCATGGTTCCATCTGCTGCCAGATCCACTCCAAGATATCTAAAACACTTTCCTTCTTCCAGTTTTTCTCCATTCAAACTTACCTACCAATTGACTTGATCCTCAACCCTACTGTACCTGGTACAGTAGGGTTGAGGGATATATGTGTCAGAGGTGGAGGGAACGAGGAGAAGTGGGAGACCAAATTGGAGGTGGAAAGATGGAGTGAAAAAGATTTTGAGTGATCGGGGCCTGAACATGCAGGAGGGTGAAAGGCGGGCAAGGAATAGAGTGAATTGGAACGATGTGGTATACCGGGGTCGATGTGCTGTCAATGGATTAAACCAGGGCATGCAAAGCGTCTGGGGTAAACCATGCAAAGCGTGTGGGGCCTGGATGTGGAAAGGGAGCTGTGGTTTCGATGCATTATTACATGACAGCTAGAGACTGAGTGTGAACGAATGGGGCCTTTGGTGTTTTTACTAGCGCTACCTCGCACACATGAGGGGGAGGGGGTTGTTATTCCATGTGTGGCGAGGTAGCGATGGGAACAAATAAAGGCAGACAGTATGAATTATGTACATGTGTATATATGTATATGTCTGTGTGTGTATATATATGTGTACATTGAGATGTATAGGTATGTATATTGTGCGTGTGTGGACATGTATGTATATACATGTGTATGTGGGCGGGTTGGGCCATTCTTTCGTCTGTTTCCTTGCGCTACCTCGCTAATGCGGGAGACAGCGACAAAGCAAAATAAAAATAAAAAAATATAAATATATATATATATATATATATATATATATATTACATGGTTTCACTAAATCTGAAATCGTTTCTCTTTCAGGAGTTGACCCAAATATGAAGAACCATGATGGACTAACAGCATTACATCAATGCTGTATTGATGGTTCCTTGGAGATGGTATCACTTTTACTAAAATATGGAGCTGAAGTAAACATCACAGACCAAGATCTGTGGACACCTCTACATGCAGCTGCCACATGTGGACATTTTAAGATTGTTACTACTCTTGTTAAAGCTGGTGCAAATCTTACGGCTATCAACGGAGATGGTGACATGCCACATGACATTAGTGAAGATGAAGTAACAGTACAGTATCTGGAAAATGAAATGACAAAAAGAGGTATTACACAAGATGTGATACAGAAGACTCGCCAAGAGCCTTATAATGTAATGCTTAAAGATATTAACAAAATTTTGACGACTGGAGGTGACTTTAATCAGCCACTAGACAGAGGTAGCACTTTTCTTCATGTGGCTATTGCTAATGGATTTAATGATATTGTAAAATTATTAAAAGAAAACAAAGCTTCTCTCACAGTGCGAGATGAAGATGGCTGGGAACCAATACATGCAGCAGCTTACTGGTGCAATGAAGTGGCCTTAGATATGCTTACTGAAGACAAGAATGTATATCTTCGAACTCATACAGATAATGGGGAAACACCCTATGATCTATGTGATGACCCAGAGCTGAAAATTAAAATTCTTCATAAAATCAGCGAGATGCAAAATGTGAATGGATTAGATGATCTTGCAAATTCTGAGGGCTCTACTTCACTCAGTGAAGAGGTGGAAAGCACAACACAGGAAGAGGAAGAAAATTACTGTCATGAGTTTGATGACAGTGACTCTGAAACACTGACTGTTGCACTTCATAATAGAAAAAGACTTTCTGTTAATAACAATAAGGAAGATTTACATGATTATCCAATGCTAGATGCAGATGATACGCCATCAACACCTCTATTAAATATACAGGCAATAGAGCTCTCTTCAGACCGTAGAAATTCTATCAAGGAAGCAAAACATAAAGCACCACTAAAAAGAGTCAGCAGTGAAAGGCTCAGCAATAAAGAAAAATATAAAATAACGAATGATATTGAAAGAAGACAAAAAGAGAGCTTACACTCTTCTGATGAGACCATAGACAAACTAAATTCTACTGATATCAAGAACATTCCTCACTTCAACTCATCTCCAAATGCTCTTGAGAGAGATGTCAAAGTGGATGAAAATGATAAAAATAAATCATTCTTAAATATGAATGTGGAGTATAATGGAATTCATTTTTTCTCAGCCAATGCAACAGAGCAGCAAGAAGCCCACAACTTACATGAAGATTTAAAACCAGAACAAATTCACCGTATATCAAGGAAAAAAATGGCAGCTCCTCCACCGCCACCGCCTACAGGCTCATTATTGGATCTCAAGAGGCAACGCAGAGAAGGTCGTCAACTGCAACTTCAAAGAATACAAGAAGGCAGAGAGGCTACAGAATCTTCATCACGTTTCTATGATTCAGCAAGAATATACGAACCACCTCCCAGTCCTACCCTTATTCGTTACAAGTACACGATGGTCTCTGATGAGGATGATGAGCAAGGTTTCATTAAGGAAAGAAAATGTACTATAATGTAAAACTAGAAAGTTTTCAAGAAACTATCAACACATATGAACATGTGATAAAATTTTTCCTGTTGACTCATATTATGGCTTCATACTCACAAATAACTTATTGTGGTGCTTCAATTTTCTTTTTGTTTACATGTAAGCTTGACAGAAAGACTGTATGTATTTGAGTTATACAGAAACGTCTGTCCATTCCAATTCATTTACCAGACAAACCTTGCCATAAATCAATTTTAAATCATCCTTCCATCTCCAATTTGGTCTCCCCTTCTCCTTGTTCCCTCCACAGCTGACACATATATCCTCATTGTTAACCTTCCTTTGCTTAATTTCTCTGTATTTCTACACCATTTCAGCATACCCTCGTCAATTCCTTCAACCACACACTCTTGATTACCAAATCTCTCTCTTACCCTTTAATCACTTATTGACCAACCACCTCACACCACATATTGTCCTCAACGCATGTGGCATTTCCATATAATATTCCATACAATAATGCTGGAGCAACTATACATTCAGACACCCAATTTGCCCTTTTAGATAATGATTTCACTTTCCACACATTCTCCAGTGCTCACACCCTTCACCCACCTTGAAGCCTCAATTCTGGTTCCATTTGCTGTCATGTCCACTCCCATGTATCTAAAACACTTCACTTCCAAAAATTTTTCTCCAGTCAAACTCACAGCCCAACTAACCTGTCTCTTAATCCTGATACACCGAATTACCTTGCTTTTATTCAAGTTTACTCTCAAATTCCTCCTTTCAAACACTCTTCCAAACTCAGTCATCAACTATTGTAGTTTCACACTCAAATCTGCTACCAATGCCTTATCAGCAGCAAACAACAACTGACCTTCTTCCCAGGCCCTCTCATGCCCTAGGCGGATTACTTGCCCCTCTCCCCATGTCATACAACCTTAATAAATACTTTTCACAACTTCTAGCAGCTTTCCTCCCACACAGAATATTCTTCATCAACTGTATCATATGCCTTCTCCATAAATGCCACACACACATCCTTCTGTGTGGAAACCATACTCCTCTCATATCTGATGCTCTGTACATACCCTCACCCTCTCAATCACTACCCTCCCATACAATTTACCAGGAACACTCAACAAACTTATACCTTTGTAGTTTGAACAATTTTATTACCCTTGCCTTTACACAAGAGGATTGGCATGTATTCTGCCAATCCTCAAGCATCTCACCATTATCCATACATAAAGTGAAAATTCTAACTAACCAATCAACACAGTCGCCCTCTTTCTTAATAAATGTAACAACAATACCACCCCTCCAGCCACATTGCCACATTTCATCTTACTTAAGGCTTTCACCACCTCTTCTCTCATTTCCAAACCACTCTCCACGACTCTTACAATACACACCACCCTGTCCCAAACATCTCACATCTGTCATCTTTCATCACACACATTCAACAGTCCTTCAAAATACTCACTCCATCCCCTCACTTTAACACTGCCTGCTACCACTTCTCCTTTTGCCCTCTTCTACAATGTTCCCATTTGCTCTCTTCCTTTTCTAACATAATCAATCTCCTTCCAAAATATCTTCTCCCTGAAGTTTACTGATATGACCCTGTTACTGGTCTCCTATTTCAACCCCCGTATCTTCCTCTTGATCTCCTGCCACTATCACTTATATATCCCCCAATCACAGCACTCATATATATATATATATATATATATATATATATATATATATATATATATATATATATATATATATTTTTTTTTTTTATACTTTGTCGCTGTCTCCCGCGTTTGCGAGGTAGCGCAAGGAAACAGACGAAAGAAATGGCCCAACCCCCCCCCCCATACACATGTACATACACACGTCCACACACGCAAATATACATACCTACACAGCTTTCCATGGTTTACCCCAGACGCTTCACATGCCTTGATTCAATCCACTGACAGCACGTCAACCCCTGTATACCACATCGCTCCAATTCACTCTATTCCTTGCCCTCCTTTCACCCTCCTGCATGTTCAGGCCCCAATCACACAAAATCTTTTTCACTCCATCTTTCCACCTCCAATTTGGTCTCCCTCTTCTCCTCGTTCCCTCCACCTCCGACACATATATCCTCTTGGTCAATCTTTCCTCACTCATTCTCTCCATGTGCCCAAACCATTTCAAAACACCCTCTTCTGCTCTCTCAACCACGCTCTTTTTATTTCCACACATCTCTCTTACCCTTACGTTACTTACTCGATCAAACCACCTCACACCACACATTGTCCTCAAACATCTCATTTCCAGCACATCCATCCTCCTGCGCACAACTCTATCCATAGCCCACGCCTCGCAACCATACAACATTGTTGGAACCACTATTCCTTCAAACATACCCATTTTTGCTTTCCGAGATAATGTTCTCGACTTCCACACATTTTTCAAGGCTCCCAAAATTTTCGCCCCCTCCCCCACCCTATGATCCACTTCCGCTTCCATGGTTCCATCCGCTGACAGATCCACTCCCAGATATCTAAAACACTTAACTTCCTCCAGTTTTTCTCCATTCAAACTCACCTCCCAATTGACTTGACCCTCAACCCTACTGTACCTAATAACCTTGCTCTTATTCACATTTACTCTTAACTTTCTTCTTCCACGCACTTTACCAAACTCAGTCACCAGCTTCTGCAGTTTCTCACATGAATCAGCCACCAGCGCTGTATCATCAGCGAACAACAACTGACTCACTTCCCAAGCTCTCTCATCCCCAACAGACTTCATACTTGCCCCTCTTTCCAGGACTCTTGCATTTACCTCCCTAACAACCCCATCCATAAACAAATTAAACAACCATGGAGACATCACATATATATATATTTTTTTTTCATACTATTCGCCATTTCCCGCATTAGCAGGTAGCGTTAAGAACAGAGGACTGGGCCTTAGAGTAAATATCCTCACCTGACCCCCATCTCTGTTCCTTCTTTTGGAAAATTAAAAAAAAACGAGAGGGAAGGATTTCCAGCCCCCCACTCCCTTCCCTTTTAGTCGCCTTTTACAACACACAGGGAATACGTGGGAAGTATTCTTTCTCCCCTATCCCCAGGATATATATATATATATATATATATATATATATATATATATATATATATATATATATATATATATATATATATTTATATATATATATATATATATCGCACACCCTGCCGCAAACCTACATTCACTGAGAACCAATCACTTTCCTCTCTTCCTACACGTACACATGCCTTACATCCTCGATAAAAACTTTTCACTGCTTCTAACAACTTTCCTCCCACACCATATATTCTTAATACCTTCCACAGAGCATCTCTATCAACTCTATCATATGCCTTCTCCAGATCCATAAATGCTACATACAAATCCATTTGCTTTTCTAAGTATTTCTCACATACATTCTTCAAAGCAAACACCTGATCCACACATCCTCTACCACTTCTGAAACCACACTGCTCTTCCCCAATCTGATGCTCTGTACATGCCTTCACCCTCTCAATCAATACCCTCCCATACAATTTGCCAGGAATACTCAACAAACTTATACCTCTGTAATTTGAGCACTCACTCTTATCCCCTTTGCCTTTGTACAATGGCACTATGCACGCATTCCGCCAATCCTCAGGCACCTCACCATGAGTCATACATACATTAAATAACCTTACCAACCAGTCAACAATACAGTCACCCCCTTTTTTAATAAATTCCACTGCAATACCATCCAAACCTGCTGCCTTGCCGGCTTTCATCTTCCGCAAAGCTTTTACTACCTCTTCTCTGTTTACCAAATCATTTTCCCTAACCCTCGCACTTTGCACACCACCTCGACCAAAACACCCTATATCTGCCACTCTATCATCAAACACATTCAACAAACCTTCAAAATACTCACTCCATCTCCTTCTCACATCACCACTACTTGTTATCACCTCCCCATTTGCGCCCTTCACTGAAGTTCCCATTTGCTCCCTTGTCTTACGCACTTTATTTACCTCCTTCCAGAACATCTTTTTATTCTCCCTAAAATTTAATGATACTCTCTCACCCCAACTCTCATTTGCCCTTTTTTTCACCTCTTGCACCTTTCTCTTGACCTCCTGTCTCTTTCTTTTATACGTCTCCCACTCAATTGCATTTTTTCCCTGCAAAAATCGTCCAAATGCCTCTCTCTTCTCTTTCACTAATACTCTTACTTCTTCATCCCACCACTTACTACCCTTTCTAATCAACCCACCTCCCACTCTTCTCATGCCACAAGCATCTTTTGCGCAATCCATCACTGATTCCCTAAATACATCCCATTCCTCCCCCACTCCCCTTACTTCCATTGTTCTCACCTTTTTCCATTCTGTACTCAGTCTCTCCTGGTACTTCCTCACACAAGTCTCCTTCCCAAGCTCACTTACTCTCACCACCCTCTTCACCCCAACATTCACTCTTCTTTTCTGGAAACCCATACAAATCTTCACCTTAGCCTCCACAAGATAATGATCAGACATCCCTCCAGTTGCACCTCTTAGCACATTAACATCCAAAAGTCTCTCTTTCGCGCGCCTGTCAATTAACACGTAATCCAATAACGCTCTCTGGCCATCTCTCCTACTTACACAAGTATACTTATGTATATCTCGCTTTTTAAACCAGGTATTCCCAATCATCAGTCCTTTTTCAGCACATAAATCTACAAGCTCTTCACCATTTCCATTTACAACACTGAACACCCCATGTATACCAATTATTCCCTCAACTGCCACATTACTCACCTTTGCATTCAAATCACCCAACACTATAACCCGGTCTCGTGCATCAAAACCACTAACACACTCATTCAGCTGCTCCCAAAACACTTGCCTCTCATGATCTTTCTTCTCATGCCCAGGTGCATATGCACCAATAATCACCCATCTCTCTCCATCAACTTTCAGTTTTACCCATATTAATCGAGAATTATATATATATATATATATATATATATATATCCCTGGGGATAGGGGAGAAAGAATGCTTCCCACGTATTCCCTGCGTGTCGTAGAAGGCGACTAAAAGGGAAGGGAGCGGGGGGCTGGAAATCCTCCCCTCTCTTTTTTAGTTTTCCTAATGAAGGAACAGAGGAGGGGGCCAAGTGAGGATATTCCCTAAAAGGCTCAGTCCTCTGGTCTTAACGCTACCTTGCTAACGCGGGAGATGGCGAATAGTAGGGAAAAAAAAAAAAAAATATATATATATATATATATATATATATATATATATATATATATATATATATATATATATATATATATATATATTTTTCCCTGGGGATAGGGGACAAAGAATACTTCCCACGTATTCCCTGCGTGTCGTAAAAGGCGACTAAAAGGGGAGGGAGCGGGGGGCTGGAAATCCTCCCCTCTCGTTTTTTTTTTTTTTTTTTTTTTCTTTTTTTTTTTTTTTCCCCAAAAGAAGGAACAGAGAATTGGGCCAGGTGAGGGTATTCCTCAAAGGCCCAGTCCTCTGTTCTTAACGCTACCTCGCTAATGCGGGAAATGGCGAACAGTTTGAAAGAAAAAAAGAAAGAATTTTATATATATAAATATAAATATATATATATATATATATATATATTAATATTTTTTTTTTTTTTTTTTATACTTTGTCGCTGTCTCCCGCGTTTGCGAGGGAGGTACACACGTCCACACACGCAAATATACATACCTACACAGCTTTCCATGGTTTACCCCAGACGCTTCACATGCCTTGATTCAATCCACTGACAGCACGTCAACCCCTGTATACCACATCGCTCCAATTCACTCTATTCCTTGCCCTCCTTTCACCCTCCTGCATGTTCAGGCCCCAATCACACAAAATCTTTTTCACTCCATCTTTCCACCTCCAATTTGGTCTCCCTCTTCTCCTCGTTCCCTCCACCTCCGACACATATATCCTCTTGGTCAATCTTTCCTCACTCATTCTCTCCATGTGCCCAAACCATTTCAAAACACCCTCTTCTGCTCTCTCAACCACGCTCTTTTTATTTCCACACATCTCTCTTACCCTTACGTTACTTACTCGATCAAACCACCTCACACCACACATTGTCCTCAAACATCTCATTTCCAGCACATCCATCCTCCTGCGCACAACTCTATCCATAGCCCACGCCTCGCAACCATACAACATTGTTGGAACCACTATTCCTTCAAACATACCCATTTTTGCTTTCCGAGATAATGTTCTCGACTTCCACACATTTTTCAAGGCTCCCAAAATTTTCGCCCCCTCCCCCACCCTATGATCCACTTCCGCTTCCATGGTTCCATCCGCTGACAGATCCACTCCCAGATATCTAAAACACTTAACTTCCTCCAGTTTTTCTCCATTCAAACTCACCTCCCAATTGACTTGACCCTCAACCCTACTGTACCTAATAACCTTGCTCTTATTCACATTTACTCTTAACTTTCTTCTTCCACACACTTTACCAAACTCAGTCACCAGCTTCTGCAGTTTCTCACATGAATCAGCCACCAGCGCTGTATCATCAGCGAACAACAACTGACTCACTTCCCAAGCTCTCTCATCCCCAACAGACTTCATACTTGCCCCTCTTTCCAGGACTCTTGCATTTACCTCCCTAACAACCCCATCCATAAACAAATTAAACAACCATGGAGACATCACATATATATATATTTTTTTTTCATACTATTCGCCATTTCCCGCATTAGCAGGTAGCGTTAAGAACAGAGGACTGGGCCTTAGAGTAAATATCCTCACCTGACCCCCATCTCTGTTCCTTCTTTTGGAAAATTAAAAAAAAACGAGAGGGAAGGATTTCCAGCCCCCCACTCCCTTCCCTTTTAGTCGCCTTTTACAACACACAGGGAATACGTGGGAAGTATTCTTTCTCCCCTATCCCCAGGATATATATATATATATATATATATATATATATATATATATATATATATATATATATATATATATATATATATTTATATATATATATATATATATCGCACACCCTGCCGCAAACCTACATTCACTGAGAACCAATCACTTTCCTCTCTTCCTACACGTACACATGCCTTACATCCTCGATAAAAACTTTTCACTGCTTCTAACAACTTTCCTCCCACACCATATATTCTTAATACCTTCCACAGAGCATCTCTATCAACTCTATCATATGCCTTCTCCAGATCCATAAATGCTACATACAAATCCATTTGCTTTTCTAAGTATTTCTCACATACATTCTTCAAAGCAAACACCTGATCCACACATCCTCTACCACTTCTGAAACCACACTGCTCTTCCCCAATCTGATGCTCTGTACATGCCTTCACCCTCTCAATCAATACCCTCCCATACAATTTGCCAGGAATACTCAACAAACTTATACCTCTGTAATTTGAGCACTCACTCTTATCCCCTTTGCCTTTGTACAATGGCACTATGCACGCATTCCGCCAATCCTCAGGCACCTCACCATGAGTCATACATACATTAAATAACCTTACCAACCAGTCAACAATACAGTCACCCCCTTTTTTAATAAATTCCACTGCAATACCATCCAAACCTGCTGCCTTGCCGGCTTTCATCTTCCGCAAAGCTTTTACTACCTCTTCTCTGTTTACCAAATCATTTTCCCTAACCCTCGCACTTTGCACACCACCTCGACCAAAACACCCTATATCTGCCACTCTATCATCAAACACATTCAACAAACCTTCAAAATACTCACTCCATCTCCTTCTCACATCACCACTACTTGTTATCACCTCCCCATTTGCGCCCTTCACTGAAGTTCCCATTTGCTCCCTTGTCTTACGCACTTTATTTACCTCCTTCCAGAACATCTTTTTATTCTCCCTAAAATTTAATGATACTCTCTCACCCCAACTCTCATTTGCCCTTTTTTTCACCTCTTGCACCTTTCTCTTGACCTCCTGTCTCTTTCTTTTATACGTCTCCCACTCAATTGCATTTTTTCCCTGCAAAAATCGTCCAAATGCCTCTCTCTTCTCTTTCACTAATACTCTTACTTCTTCATCCCACCACTTACTACCCTTTCTAATCAACCCACCTCCCACTCTTCTCATGCCACAAGCATCTTTTGCGCAATCCATCACTGATTCCCTAAATACATCCCATTCCTCCCCCACTCCCCTTACTTCCATTGTTCTCACCTTTTTCCATTCTGTACTCAGTCTCTCCTGGTACTTCCTCACACAAGTCTCCTTCCCAAGCTCACTTACTCTCACCACCCTCTTCACCCCAACATTCACTCTTCTTTTCTGGAAACCCATACAAATCTTCACCTTAGCCTCCACAAGATAATGATCAGACATCCCTCCAGTTGCACCTCTTAGCACATTAACATCCAAAAGTCTCTCTTTCGCGCGCCTGTCAATTAACACGTAATCCAATAACGCTCTCTGGCCATCTCTCCTACTTACACAAGTATACTTATGTATATCTCGCTTTTTAAACCAGGTATTCCCAATCATCAGTCCTTTTTCAGCACATAAATCTACAAGCTCTTCACCATTTCCATTTACAACACTGAACACCCCATGTATACCAATTATTCCCTCAACTGCCACATTACTCACCTTTGCATTCAAATCACCCAACACTATAACCCGGTCTCGTGCATCAAAACCACTAACACACTCATTCAGCTGCTCCCAAAACACTTGCCTCTCATGATCTTTCTTCTCATGCCCAGGTGCATATGCACCAATAATCACCCATCTCTCTCCATCAACTTTCAGTTTTACCCATATTAATCGAGAATATATATATATATATATATATATATATATATATATATATATATATATATATATATCCCTGGGGATAGGGGAGAAAGAATGCTTCCCACGTATTCCCTGCGTGTCGTAGAAGGCGACTAAAAGGGAAGGGAGCGGGGGGCTGGAAATCCTCCCCTCTCTTTTTTAGTTTTCCTAATGAAGGAACAGAGGAGGGGGCCAAGTGAGGATATTCCCTAAAAGGCTCAGTCCTCTGGTCTTAACGCTACCTTGCTAACGCGGGAGATGGCGAATAGTAGGAAAAAAAAAAAAATATATATATATATATATATATATATATATATATATATATATATATATATATATATATATATATATATATATATATTTTTCCCTGGGGATAGGGGACAAAGAATACTTCCCACGTATTCCCTGCGTGTCGTAAAAGGCGACTAAAAGGGGAGGGAGCGGGGGGCTGGAAATCCTCCCCTCTCGTGTTTTTTTTTTTTTTTTTTTTTTTTTTTTTTTTTTTCCCCAAAAGAAGGAACAGAGAATTGGGCCAGGTGAGGGTATTCCCTCAAAGGCCCAGTCCTCTGTTCTTAACGCTACCTCGCTAATGCGGGAAATGGCGAACAGTTTGAAAGAAAAAAAGAAAGAATATATATATATATATATATTTTTTTTTTTTTTTTTATACTTTGTCGCTGTCTCCCGCGTTTGCGAGGTAGGTACACACGTCCACACACGCAAATATACATACCTACACAGCTTTCCATGGTTTACCCCAGACGCTTCACATGCCTTGATTCAATCCACTGACAGCACGTCAACCCATGTATACCAAATCGCTCCAATTCACTCTATTCCTTGCCCTCCTTTCACCCTCCTGCATGTTCAGGCCCCAATCACACAAAATCTTTTTCACTCCATCTTTCCACCTCCAATTTGGTCTCCCTCTTCTCCTCGTTCCCTCCACCTCCGACACATATATCCTCTTGGTCAATCTTTCCTCACTCATTCTCTCCATGTGCCCAAACCATTTCAAAACACCCTCTTCTGCTCTCTCAACCACGCTCTTTTTATTTCCACACATCTCTCTTACCCTTACGTTACTTACTCGATCAAACCACCTCACACCACACATTTTCCTCAAACATCTCATTTCCAGCACATCCATCCTCCTGCGCACATCTCTATCCATAGCCCACGCCTCGCAACCATACAACATTGTTGGAACCACTATTCCTTCAAACATACCCATTTTTGCTTTCCGAGATAATGTTCTCGACTTCCACACATTTTTCAAGGCTCCCAAAATTTTCGCCCCCTCCCCCACCCTATGATCCACTTCCGCTTCCATGGTTCCATCCGCTGACAGATCCACTCCCAGATATCTAAAACACTTAACTTCCTCCAGTTTTTCTCCATTCAAACTCACCTCCCAATTGACTTGACCCTCACCCCTACTGTACCTAATAACCTTGCTCTTATTCACATTTACTCTTAACTTTCTTCTTCCACACACTTTACCAAACTCAGTCACCAGCTTCTGCAGTTTCTCACATGAATCAGCCACCAGCGCTGTATCATCAGCGAACAACAACTGACTCACTTCCCAAGCTCTCTCATCCCCAACAGACTTCATACTTGCCCCTCTTTCCAGGACTCTTGCATTTACCTCCCTAACAACCCCATCCATAAACAAATTAAACAACCATGGAGACATCACACACCCCTGCCGCAAACCTACATTTATATTTATATTTATATATATATAAATAATGTGTGTGTATACATCTATATGTATGTATATGTTGATATGTATAGGTATGTGCATGTGCATGTATGTATATAGATGTGTATGAGAGTGGGTTGGGCCATTCTCTCGTCTGTTTCTTGCGTTATCTTGCTAACGTGGGAGAGCTACAAAGTATAATACATAAAATAGAATAACCATAAATGCCCATACAAGCACATATACATATCAGCATATACCCACATATACATACACACACACAGACATATACATACATACACACGTACATATTTATACTTGCTTGCCTTCATCCATTCCTGTCGCTACCCTGCCCCATAGGAAATAGCATCGCCAACACCCCTGCTTCAGCGAGGTAGTGCCAGGAAAACAGACAAAAAGAGGCCATATGCATTAACACACAGTCTCTAGCTGTCATGTTTAATGCACTGAAACCACAGCTCCCTATCCATATCTAGGCCCCACAGACCTTTCCATGAATTACCCCAGATGCTTCACATGCCATGGTTCAGTCCACTGACAGCACGTCAACCCTGGTATACCACATCCTTCCAATTCACTCTATTCCTTGCACACCTCTCACCCTCTTGTATGTTCAGGCCCCAATTACTCAAAATCTTTTCACTCCATCTCTGCACCTCCAATTGATCTCCTGCTTCTCCTTGTTCCCTTCACCTCTGACACATATATCCTCTTTGTCAATCTTTCCTCATCGTTTCTCTAAGTCCAAACCATTTCAACACACCGTCTTCTGCTCTCTCAATCACACTCTTTTTATTTCGACATATCTCTCTTGCCCTTTCATTACTTCCCACATATTCCCCTTTTAGAAGGCGACTAAAAGGGGTGGGAGCTGGTAGCTGGAAATCCTCCCCTCCAGTTTTACTTTTTCAAAAAAAGGAACAAAGATGTGGGCCAAGTATGGATTTTCCCCCACTGAGGCTCTGTAATACAATCTATGATTATATGAAAAATAAAAGAACATTGAAAATGTCTTGCTCTTTCAAGCAAAGATG
The DNA here is from genome assembly GCF_036320965.1 of Panulirus ornatus. Taxonomy (NCBI): domain Eukaryota; kingdom Metazoa; phylum Arthropoda; class Malacostraca; order Decapoda; family Palinuridae; genus Panulirus; species Panulirus ornatus. Next base: position 18,820,378 of record NC_092228.1, read on the forward strand.
GCTTTTTGGGTTGTGGTGACCATGAAATCAAATTTTGCAGTGAAAAGTCACTTGTACCATCCATTTATTTCTTAATCATTAAGTAACATCTGATGAAAAATTAGCAACTAATTAAACAAGAGAAATCATCCTCAGAATAATCTTCTTTAACTAATGATCAAGATCCTCTATTATTTTGGTTTCCTTTATCATTTACTCATTCTCTTCACATGATTCTTAATACTTTATTTGAAAGACCTGACTCATTTACTTCACATATTCCATGATAAAGTCCCCAACACATGCTTCTGTTGTAGCACTGTCAGTAGATACCTGCTTTCTACAAATCCCAAATCTTTTAGGCTATAATGTTACATGAAAAAAATGAGCCAACCAGTGGTGTAATCACACAAGTCATTAATTTCCATTTGCTTAAAATCACAAGAAAAATTGGCCTTAAGCAATAGTCTCTAACACTTTTGTTGAAGGAAATACACCACTCAAACCACCTGTAAACATTACAAGTGTATGTTTTCCTGATACTTTTCATATCACAATGGCATAAAGCCACTATAGAACTTCATAAGGTCATTCTTTTGCTTCTGTATGTAATAAGCAGTATACATATCAATTCCTAATGCTTCAGCCACTAATGCTGCAATTTTCCAACCATCAGTTTGTTTCAGTACCTCAACTTTCTCCTCTAAGCATGAAACAACGTGGTTACAATCCCAATAAATCATGTCCATTATGTATGAAAATTAGAGCATATCTCTTAAATACCTGAACACTGAGTGAAAGATCAGTTTTAGATTTTCTACCTGTTATCTCTTTTTTGATGTTTAAGGATATGAATAAAAAAATTTCATTCTAGGGCTAAAGAATATGAATATTTGACTTTGATAGTTATCTGAAGAGAGATCAACTGATTTCAGATTGTAACATGTAAGACATGGTGAAGTAAACTAAAAAATCTTGTATAATCATGTTTCAAGAAGTAAGAATCTAATTTCAAAACTGACAATGTAAAACTTTATGTCTTGAAGAATGTTTTCTTATTACAATACATATCTTATTTCAACATTGGCCACCAAATAAATATACTGTTGTCTCATTTGTTTTGAAATAGATGTCTTCTCTGTTGAATACCAAGACTGAAAACGGTGACTTCAATGAAGTGGTATGATAAGGAAACTACAAGAATAATACTAACTTTTCTTCTCCATTTCATGTTTATGCTGATCCTTTGGGAGAAAACTTCAGAATTCATAGCTTTCTAATCTATTCTACATCCTCTTGATGTCCTATCACTTTTAAGCTCAAAATTTGATACCAAAAATGGTTAAGATGGAAAGAGTTTTGTTCTACTTAATCCTCTAACATGTTAATCTATCAAATCTCAAGTCATGTTACAACTACCATCCTCCTTGTTTTTCTGATCTTATATAAAATACTGGAGATGTCTTGGGTACTTGTGAGAGCCGTACCAAGGAATGGACAGGTATTATGAATGCATACTTAGCTAAGTGATGACCATGGTACTTTGAAAATGAGTGCATTTTACCTAGAAACTATGCTGAAATTAAAGCATCTCAGCAGTGACTTATTTGAACACAATAGTTTAATAATTAGATAAATGATAAAGTAGCATGACAGAAAGTCACTCAACAAAACTTTTTCTACATAAGACCTCATTACAGAACCAACTTTCAATGAACTTTAATATATGCAAATCCTATCTGCTTAATCCCTAGGCAATTTACAGGCCATAAATCAGTTACTGATTCTAGCCTGAAGTAAGATTTGTTGTCCATGATGATTCATATGAAAATTCATTACTCCATTTCATGCTAAATAGTTGGCCCTGTGCAAAGCATTTTTGAAAATCAAAGTAATCATCTTAAGTGTTCTGACTTACACTACACAGAATATCAATTCTGAAGCTATTACACAGAGTATCAATTCCGAAGCTACTGAATATAGCATTCAATAGAAAAGAAATAACTTGCATCTACAGGTAGGTGTTACATATCTGCCAGCTGGGGTGGGCTAAAGTAATACCTATTTGTAATTCCTCATTTGGATAGTACAGAGAGAAAGTTCTACACTCATAAGGTCCATTTCCAGAACTTCCTTTACCAACTTGTATACTGCCAGCTTTTACAGTTTTTTCATTTTCATTTCAACCATCCAACATCTTTACACTGAAAAAGTACTTCTCCACATCCTTACAAACAGCCTCTCTTCCTATCCTCTTGTGATGACTTTTGGTTACTCTGTTAGTGCTTCTCGTCTAGAACTGTTCATTATCAGCTGATTTACAAACCTTAAAGTTGTAATCAGGTCTCCCCTTACTCTTCTTCCCTCCATAGTGGGCAAATTTGTAGCCCTCAGCCTCTAAGATCTTTTACTTCTCTTGATTCTCTAAGTTGAATCTTTGTTCTCCTTTGAGTGCCCTACAGCATCAGACACTTTGTAGCAGTATACAAAAACCCAGTTTACCTACCCATCTCATTTGTCTATGATGGAACTCAGTTAGTCTTAAGTCAGAGATTTGCAATGCATAACCTTTCCCTGAAACCTGGTTGTCTCTTAGTTATGCAGTTTCTCAACCGCTAGTGGTCAGCCCTTTACATTCTGATCACTTCTTTCCAGTGTTTTATGAAACAAATTTATCAGAGAGAACTGTCTGTACTTCAGCACAATTTCTCAATCTCCTTTCTTGCAAATTCGGACAAGAATCAGAACCATTTAGTACCCTCTACTAACAATTAAACCACTCCATCCAAACTATGCTTCACCTGCCTGGTCATCCAACCCATTAAGAACAAAGCTGTAAACCACACAAAACAGAGCAGTCAGAACAATTAATGGCTTCCTGACAACTATAAAATCAACATTTACAAAATGAAATGGAGATCCTCTCAATACAATCCCACACCTATATGCTTGGCACCCAGTTCTCTGCAACAGCAGTAGACTCTTCCCATCCAAACCACTCCTTAGCAATCCCAATGCCCAAAAGGCTTAACCTTCTTTACACGAAAGCAACATACACTTGCAGGAACCCCACTCCACCTCTTCCAACAAACATAAAACTGACAAAAGATATTTACAGTGAAATAACTCAGCAAAGACTAAATAACCACCCACCTAACTCAGTCTTAAACTTCACCCCACCAAACATACACCCACCTGAAATCATGCTCTCCTGAGATAAAGTTACACTTTCTTGTTTACACTGGACATCACCCATTCCTACATTATGAAAACTGATTAAACATATCTCCAGACCCTTCATGCCTATGATGCAACTATCACAGTGAAAACAAAACACTTACTGCTCAATTGCCCTTCCCTCTCCCCACACAGATACACACACACCAAAACAATTTCTGGCCCAGGTAACACTTAGTTGAAGTTGCCAGCTTCCTGAGCACTGTGGGATCCCTACAGTGGAGGGGATTCCTGAAACAGGAAGGTAAAGGTAGCACCAGGCATGACACCTGCTCTTTTTCTCACCTTTGGAAATAAAC